>NC_091118.1:73020019-73320019 GCF_040183065.1 Periplaneta americana
GTTCACAACTGCAGAGGTTATATCAGCGTCGCCGGTGTGCCGGAATTTTGTCCCGCAGGAGTTCTTTTACATGCCAGTAAATCTACTGATATGAACCTGTCGCATTTAAACACACTTAAATGCCATCGACCTCGGCCGGGATCGAACCCGCAACCTCTAGCACAGAAGGCCAGCGCTATACCAACTACGCTACCGAGGGCGACCAATAATAATAATAATAATAATAATAATAATAATAATAATAATAATAATAATAATAATAATAATAATAATAGCACCGTATTTTGTAATTTAGATTCATTACTACTTAACTGTCCACGCCTGTGGAGTAACGGTCAGCGCGTCTAGCCGCGAAACCAGGTGGCCCGGGTTCGAATCCCATTCGGGGCAAATTATCTGGTTGAGGTTTTTTCCGGGGTTTTCCCTCAATCCAATACGAGCAAATGCTGGGTAACTTTCAGTGCTGGACCCCGGACTCATTTCACCGGCATTATCACCTTCTTTTCCTTCAGAAGCTAAATAACCTAGATGTTTATACAGCGTCGTAAAATAACCCAATAAAATTTAAAAAAAACTACTTAACTGAGATTTATACATAAGTCTAGTCATCAGTGGTCCAGTGTGCCATTACAGAAAACAATAGAATTTTCAAATAATTTGTCTCCATATTTTTCTGCAGATTAAATCTTCAAAACTATTATATTGAATTTCTTTAAAATGATTTTTAAAAGTGCCCTTTTTCGGTTTTATCACAGAGGTGAACATTTTTTGCGGAAATAGACAAACTTCCAGAAAATCCACGGTAAATTTATTCTAAATCAGTCATATTCATGATAAATGCTGCATATTATACCTCTTGGCGCATCTCTGTCAGATTTCGCGTTTATCGCTATTAACAAAAAAAAATCTGGCCCGATCATCAACATTCACTTCATCATCAATTATTCCGAACATCACCATCACTACTACTGTCATCATTACTTCCATCACCATCATTCCAACACTTCAGTTTTCGAACCAATTCTTTACTCTCAATGTCTTGTGCGTCATAAATTGTTTTCCCATAGCCGTGTCTTTGTTTCTTGTAAGACAGGATGTAGACAATTATACATTGTAAATCCTAAACCATTTTACGGTCAGTTTCACCCCGAGACGAAGGTAATTTGGAAAACCTTTCTGTATAGTTCATTAACCACGAGAAGAGAGACCGATCTGTTACGTGTTTCCGGAGCTCCACCACAGAACAGACGGAAATACAATCCCCTTGTGTATCCCACTAAATGGAGCTACACGCGCTGGGTCGAAGTTATAGGTGTTTCAAGGATAATCAAGATGCAACACCCGCTTTCAGTCTCGAGAGAAATTAGTTAGCAGTAACCTTCTCCGTTTTTCTGAGAGACAAATCTGCACTCAAACTATTTCTGAGTTAAATCTATGCAAACGCATTAAGGTTATGCAATGAACTTCCTGCTTGTAAAGTAGCTCTAAAATTAAAATATATCATGTCACTGCTATGAAATCAAGACCAATATTTTAAAAACATAATTGTCACCACCACCACCACCACCACCACCACCACCATCATCATATCATCATCATCATCATCATCATCATCATCATCATCATCATCACAGAAATCAATATAGATATCATTATCACAATTATTTGTATTTTTATGTAGGTAATACCATTTGTGATATTCATTCGATGTACTTGTGAATTTATAGCCGAATAAATAGCACGAGTGATATTCTTTTGGTAGTAGCGGCTGGTGGTCAAAATAACGAGTGTGCTACAATCTCTACATCGGCCTAGTGTATACACTTATATGTATTTATCTTAATTTGAGACTCGCCTAGTGACGAAATATGAAATCCATACGACGTTCCTTTCTACTGCAGAAATTGTCAATTACCCTGGTGTTAAACCCCTCCATCTTGGATATCATACTATTTTCTATTGACATCCTGCGGGACAAAATTCCGGCACACCCGGCGACGCTGATATAACCTCTGCAGTTGCGAGCGTCGTTAAATAAAACATAACATTTTTTCTATTGACAGTATTGCAAGAGCAGTGAGACAATCCTGGTACATAGTGTTCCTTAAAAACGTTTTTATGCGTTTCAAGCAAGAAAAACATCTTTCTGGCTCAGCAGTGGTCTTTGGTGTTGTAACCAAAATATTTAACAACTTCGTTACTTCACAAAATGGATCCTGTAAATTGTTGGAGACTATGTATTGTAACAATTGAACAGCTCCATCTATATTTCGGAAGTCGGGTCTTCTGTATAGAACTCCAAGTTGTGTATTTAACACACTTTTGCTCAATAGGCCTACAGTGTAGCTGTTGACAGCAAAATGAAGTTCGCGTTCAGGAAAATTGTGCGAAAAAAATTGTTAAAAAATTTGCTGTTTAACAATTTTGTTTCGTCTCCGTAGCTTAAAGACTGGAAACGGTGAGTAGCTTCCTGAATTATACGGTCACATATTTCCTTGGCTTCAGTTTTCTGGAATTCCATTTTCCTTCTGACTGATTCAGGAGGAACCGCAAATAAACAGGTAGATGGCAGCAACAGTAGGACACTTGAATTACCAAATAGTACATTGTGAATAGTTCTGAGTTCTTTCACAAACAAACATTCTTTCGTGACGCTTTACTTTTACAATCTCCGTGTCGTGCTGAAGCTGACTACAGCACTTTCCCTCGTAAAAATAGCCAATCAGAGAATTGATTTCAGCTTCACACATACGCATAATTGTCTACATTCTCATGTGGAGTTCTGAGTAGCACAACGAACTCCCTGAGGCCACCAAAGAGCGAAGAGCGAAGACTAAACACCTATAACGCGTCATGAACATAACCACGGGACATTATCAAATGACAGATCAAATACTAAGGTATTACAAAGAGGTTACATTATTTGAGCAAAAATTATCATTGTGCTGTAGCACTGTAGCACATAAGGACGGGCCGCCCCTGTTTTTGGACTATTTCACGATTGTAATAATAAATACTAATATTAGTAAACTAGATATAGAAATAAAATAGTATAGGGTGGGCACAAAGTCATGTCACCCCTATTAAAATCTCAAATATGTACATTATTTATGTAATTCCGGTCATAATGCAGACATACATCCACTTTACACTAATTCTGTGTCCTAAGTGTGCAAAGGGTCAGTACGTCCCCCGTCATTCTCCTCACACAAAATAATGCGTCGCCAGGTTCGGTGTGATATTCACCTCAGCATTGCTGGTGTAATTTGTTGGAAAGCGCGTCGTACGGCGTCCTTCAATAATTCATCAATGGTGACGTACCGTTCCTGTGCAACAATTCTCTTGATTAAACTCCACAGCGCATTGTCACAGTTTGTGAGGTCAGGACTGCGAGGTGGCCAGTCTAGAGGAGCTGGTAAAATGGGTGACCCACGGTGAATCCAGCGTTGTGGAAACCTATCATGATTAATTATGATCAACATTACAGCCAACGCCACAACATCATACTGTATTATCATAATCACCATCTACTATAATACCATTACTACGAGTATTATCATCACCATAATCACAATCGCGACCATAATCAATATAATCTTTATTTATAGCTCATCATCATCATCATCATCAACAGTATTGCCGTAGCTCAAGCTACATGCAGATCTGGGGCTGCTCTTGGTCATGGGTTCGATTTCAGTTTGGACTCATTATCTGGTTTTAATTTTCGAGGTTTTCCTCAACTGTAAAGCGAATATCAGGTAATTCCATTGTGAATTCTTGGCTTCATCTCCAAATACCATTTCGCTATCACCAAATCAATCGGCAATATATAACCTAGTATTTGATACAATGTCGTTAAATAACCGACCAGAAAGTCATAAAACGTCATAAGTCATAACCAATATCATTTTAGACATAAAAAACTTAATCTGTGGTTATAGTTCGGCATCATCACAACCACTGGCGTAACTCGAGAAGGATATTGATCCGTGGCTGCTCTCGGGCACGAGTTCGATTCCTGCTTGGACTGATTATATTGTTCGTTTTCTTTCCTCCTCCCCTCTGAATTGTAAGGCGAATAGTTTTTCAAAGAGCGAAAGAATGAAAACGAAGGGAAAAAACGGAATTGAAAGAAAGACAAACAGTATAAACAAGCAATTCGCTTGGAAAATAGAAATGAAAGTAAGACCGAAAACAGGGGAAGAAAAATAAGGAAGGAAAACAGAGTCGACTAAGAAAGACATTGTATAAAGAAAAGATCAAAGTATTAAAAATATAATGAAATAAAGATGGAACGAATGATAAAAGTAAGACAGAAATTAAGAGAGGAAGTTAGAAACAAAGAAAATAAAGAAAGACGGAAAGTAAGAGAATAAAACATGCAAGAAGAATATATTGAAGAGAATGAGAAATAAGAAAGAAAATAATAATGAAGGACTGTAGAAGAATGAGGAAGAAAAGAAAGAAGTAGCAAGAATAAAGTCACAATAAAGAAGATGGAAGAATGAAGTAGGGGAAAGGAATCAATTATGACAAGAAGACAAAGTGAGAAGAAACAGCAGTGTTGAAGAAAAGGAGAAATGAAGGAAGAAAAAATTAGAAATTAAGAAGTAAGAAAGTAAGTAAGAAAAAGATAATAATAATAATGATAATAATAATAATAATAATAATAATAATAATAATAATAATAATAATGAATGGATAAACGAAACGGAAATAAATAAGGAAAAAGAAAAGAGTAAAATAAAACTGAATGAAAGAGATCAAAACTGGAAGAAAGTACTAGAATGAAGAGAAAAGACACGAAAGAATTAAAAAAAATACAAATAGGAAACAAAATGTAGAAGAGGGGCGTAAGATGAATAGATACTATTAAAAGTATTCTTGACTTATCACTGTATGAATTATGGTGACCACAAAATTACACGACACACAACGCTGTGGAAACAGTGAAACCGTATTCAGGCAACCCAGTAAATATGGAAGTAGGTATTATTTTTTTATTGTTTTGCATTCCCAGATTCAGTGTGGAGAAAGTAAAAAAAAAAATGTGTAAAAACTAAAGAACTGAATGTATTTAAAGAATACAACAGAAATAAAGTAAAAGAAATAGAAGAGTCATGTAACTCGCTAGACAATGGAAAGTGGAAATAAATGACTCGGAAGAAAAGTAAACCGGATGAAAGAATGACGACGTGAAAACATGTGATAAATAAAACAGTTGTAGGTGACGTGGAAAGGGAGGGCAACGCATCGGGTTTCTCTTAAAAAATCCCCCCATCTCTCCAATCCCTCTCTCTTTAAATCACGATCTGAAGCACACAAATGTAAAATGGGTTGTGACGCCAGATTCCGTTACTAGGCAACCAAGCCACAGTGTCAGAAGAAAGCTCGAATTTGTTTAAACTTGCTATATATACAAGTTATGTCCTACATGTGCATCGAATAATTTCTCAAAACTCAAAGAACACTATAAATAATTTGAGCACCGATTTTCTGCAAACAAATTAAAGGAATTAGCTTCACAGCGATGACTTAGTGTTGCCAATAGCCTATCCATTTTTCCCCGTTCTTGATACCGTCATAATTCTGCTTTTATTTACAGATTTTACCTTTCCCCAATTTTATGTTCTGAAATTGTATTTTATTTTCTGTCTCTTCTATGATTTCAATTTGGGGCGTAGTTAAATGCGCACAGTGGTCTGGGATAGTTTGCAAATGTCCACAAAGTGCAGTGGCGGTGCGTCAATAAGAGCACAAGGGCACGTGAACACCTTGTTTCCATTAATGCACGACTAGTTTTATTATTTAATACCCTATTGGCGTAGTGGGGATGTATAATATCAGGATCGAGTATTTTAAACTTCCCGCATCTTGCATAAACTTCTTATGTAAACTTGGCAACATCCATTCACGTACAAGCCGTGCTCTTTTCAAGAAGGTTACAGAAATTTCACGCATGCGCGGGAGAAAATTGTCTTTCGCTGGCCGCTTATGACTCGTCAAGAGCACAAAGCATTAAGTGAACAGTGAATCTATCCTACAGATGTCAGGTGCATCGATGCGTATCGTTTACGTGCTACATATCGAGGAGAAAATTTAATTAGTCTGTATTTTAGCCTGCAGGTGTCAGCATCTCACTGTCGGAACGTTTACTTTATGTAGATGGGTGTACAGTGCTGGTACGAAAGTGTAGTTTGTGAATTATTATACTTCAGTGTCGCCATATAGCATAGTTTGGCTTTCAAACACGTGCTGGCTGAATGTGATGGTGTATGAATTTAAATATCTATATGGTGGTATATATTATTTAAGAATAATATTTACTGGCATGTATTTATAGTAATCAATCTATGTGAATGGGATTACAGTACTGGTATAGGTTATAGTGTATCAGTGTGTTGTGAATCAAAATATATTACTGAACACACGCTTTTGTAAATTGTTTTATGTATTAATTTTTAACAAACGTAAACAATGAACTCTTTTCAAGTAATTTTGAAGAGTAAAGAACTGGGTAAACTGGCTTTCCAGGAAAAATTGGAAATAAAAAGACTAGGCTTCATTATTATTATTATTATTATTATTATTATTATATGTTGTTTTGAATTTATATACGGTTTTTTCGACAGTTAAACATTGGAATCATGACATTTCATATTAGGCTAAAAACGTACGATTTCAAATTCTCTTCGATTTTGGAACACAAAATTGTGAACACACATAATATTTTATCACGAGCCGCCTCTGACAAAGTGACCCTTTGATCGTGCACATTGCTAGATTTGAAAGTGCTTGAAATGCGCTTACAAGTTTTTCTTTATAATGATTAGTCCAAACATCCCAACTTCTTCGTGGCTACAATATTTTATCTGAACGCATGTAATATTTAACTTACCACAACTAACAGCGACTGAGTCTTAACATTACAACTTGGCAACATTGGCGCAAATTGCTCGTGTTGTTCTGGGAGACTAAAATAGCTGCGACCTCGATGAACTAATTTAAATCTCATGAAGATGGGTATAGTCAGTAATTCTGCTTCAAGTGGTTGGGAGGGAAACCTAGGGAAAACTCACAATCACGTAACTTGGTCCAACCAGGATTCGTTTACGGTTTCACGGTCAGGCATGATAACCGTTACTCCACAACAGTGGACATATCCCATCGGTAGTGAATTTAATTCAGTAGTTGCTAATAGCCGAATCAACTTTCGTGTCTTCAGAGAACTCACATGTTTCTGACCAAAGCGACTTAGATATTGAAAGATTTTTTTTTTTTTTTTAGAATAAAGGCACTTAAAGTCAGACATTATTATAATCACTATTTTTAGTACATATCGAATTTAATATTCCCATATATATGGCTTTTATAGATTTTGAGAAAGCATTTGATATGATTAGCAGAACAAAGTTGTGGATGATATTAAAAAGGAAAGGAATTCCTGAGCATCTAATAAGGGTGATACAAAGTATGTACAAAAATACAAAATCAAATTAAATATAAACAAGATTACCACCAACTTGCGAGAGGTTTACAAGGGGTCAGATAAGTGTGTCCCTTATCACCTACTCCTTTTAGTTTGTATCTAGACGAAGCCGTAAGAGAATAGCAAAACAATTTAAAAACACATTATTTTATAGATAATATCATTTTAGATTACTTACTTTTCGCAGACGACCACTTGGTCTTGGCTGATTCTGAAGACAACCTACAGAGAGCAGTTCATTTGTTGAGAATTGTTGCTAATAACTACAATCTATAAACATCACATAGGAACACTAAAGTATTTGATTTCTGCGGAAATAATACACTAAGAACTAAAATTGTATTAGAGGATAAGATGATTGAACAAGTAAATTCTTTTAATTAGTTCGATGTGATTCTCTTACATACCCTTCACGACGTAGAAAACAAGTTAAATAAATTTTTAAGACTTATTGGTACAATGTAACGTACACTCATAGCCTAAATAAAGTCGGCAGACAAACTGTGCTCAAATTTTAGAAGACACTGGCAATTCCGACATTGTTATATGGTTCAGAAACGTGGATTCTGACTAGAGCCCAACAGAGAAGAATTGAGGCCGCCGAGAGGAGAATCTTAAGGCCACTAGCAGGATTTAGACTACAGGACCATAAGAGAAATGAAGATATACGTCAATAACTGAATATCGAGAGTATAACAACGATAATTAAAAAATATAGAAATAATTGGTACTACCATATAACAAGAATGCCCAACGACAGGATACCTTTTAGAACATGGTGTTACAGACCTACACGAAGAAGACGAGTGGGAAGACCAAAGAGACGTTGGAGAGACCAGTTTGACCGATAAAATTCTGGAGGCGGAACAGGCCATCGGCCTAAACCTTGATGTTATTGATGGTGGTGATGATGATGATGATGATGATGATGATGATGACTATTTTTAGTCTTATTATAATTGGTATGAACTCGAATTCCTGTCTCAAATGAATACTTTCCTAATGACATATAGAAATAGATGGTGGTGTCATATTGGAACATTTTAAAGATCTAATTCCGATGACAAGGAAACAAGAGAAATTCTTGTTTGGTCATTAAGAAATTGCCATAATCTCTGTTCTAAACACAGTATATTCCATAGTTTAAAATAATTGTCCTTAAATAACTGGCCTCTTATAAACTTTTTGGCTATTCTATAGCGCGCGGCACTATAACTTCTAACTTAGGTTTGGTTAGCGTCGCTCAAAATTGTTACGTCATAAAAAATATATATTTTTTTGGTATTCTCGTTCATTTTGAAATTTATTTATTTATTTATTTATTTATTTATTTATTTATTTATTTATTTATTTACTTATTTATTTATTTATTTACTTATTTATTTATTAATTTATTTATAGTAAGTTCCAAATGAATAGAAGTTAATACAATGTAATATAAACTAGCCAACTCCTGAATGAGTAAGACACGTGCTCAGGAGAGGATTCCAATACAAAGAAAAATAAAATTAAAATACAGATTAAAAAGTGTTAAATATCTTTAAACCAAAACTATAAATCCAGTACCATTTTTTTTTATTAATTTGGAGAGGATTAGTGGTTAAAATATGATTAGAATAAAATTTATTTATTAATCTAGGATCTTGACTCAAGCTATGATAAAAAGCTGCACTGGTTTTACATTTAGGTTCAGATAAGCGCAGAGAATTCATATTTTTAGTTCTATATTAAATATAAATTTTATGTATATACCCTCTTTCAAAGTTATTAAGATTTCTGTGAAAATATTTTAATAATATGAAATAATAAATTTGTTTAATGTTAAAAACTTTGAAAATTTAAACAACAATTCAGTTGAGTAATATTTCTGTTTTTTTTTTAACAAAATTTTAATACTTTTTTCTGTAGTAAAATTAAACGAATGAAGGTTCAATTTATAAGTTCCATTCCAACCTATAGTACCATACATAAATATAGGTTGAAATAATGCTAAATAAATTGTAAGTAAACAATTAATTGACATAATATTTCTTAGAAAAACAAAGTAATATAATGTTTTACGTAATTTATTACAAATATAATTAATATGATTATTCCATTTTAAATGATTATCAATAATTATACCTAAGTATTTAACCTTAATAGCTACTGAAGAATTGCAATTTATATCGGAACAGTAATAAATTATGCATTTTAATTTTTAATATAGTTTAAATTGGTTTATTACCTTTATTACTTAAAGAAAATGGGATAGCTATTGTTTTATCTTCATTAATTACAAGTGAATTTAAATCGAACCATTTTTTACTAATTTTAAGCCGCAATTTGCATTATAATAAGCATCAGTCCAAGTTTTTCCACTAAAAAGTAAAACAGTATCATTAGCATACGAATATAAATCACCTTCATAAATGTTCTAATTTTTTTTTCACGTGTTAGGGGAGACCCGGGCAAAGAGAATAATGCCTATTTCTTAGAAACGCCAACAGGTAGCACTTTCTGCTATGTTGGGGAAGAATCCCTACCAGATTTTGCTGCTGGAACTGACTTGTCATTCTAGCTAGTGAGAGAAGAAGTTAGCGTGTGTTTGAAGAAAATTGACTGTTTTCACTATTTCAAGGTAAGAGAAACATACGTACAACATACAGTACTGCAGAAACTCATTGTTATGTGATAGTAATATATAGGCGATAGAATTAGTTCTAAAACGCCGTACTTACGAAGAAGATTATTGACGTTTATGTTTATATAACCTTAAATGAAAAGCGAAGTGGCGTCTGCGGGCAAAGTGAATAGGACAAAGTGGATAACTTCATCATCATCATCCTTCACGAATTAGGCCTCTGTAGACCTGTTTCGGCCCCATCTAGCAGTCTTCTTAAAGGTCTTCCTGGTCGACGATGTCCTCTAGGTTTATATTGCATCATAATTTTTGGGATTCTTGAATTTTCCATTCTTCTTACATGATCTAGCCAATTGAATTTGTATCTGCTGATTTTTTCTTCTACTGACTCTACTTCTAATGGTTCTAAAATTTCTTCATTCCTTTTTCGGTCTAAAAGAGTACATCCTGCTGTCCTCCTCAAAAATTTCATTTCCGTTGCTTTGATTCTGTTCATGTCTTTTTTCTTTAATGACCAAATCTCGCTTCCAAATAAAAGGGTGGGTAATGCTAATATATTATATATTTTTATTCGTGTAGATTTTTGTACTAATTTAGCTTTTAATGCATTGTTTATTATTCCTAGAATTTGTGTAAATTTGGTAATTTTCTTGTTCACATCTTTTTAATTTTGATAAGATATTTCACAACCCAGATAATTGAAATTTTGCACTTGTTCGAGGCATTGGTTATTGTGTATTATCTTACTTCTGACTGGGTCTTGTCCTAAAAATAACTTATCCACTATATAAGTGTCAGCTGTATTTCTGTATATATTTGTCTGTTGTAATAAAGCGTGTTAGATCATTTTACATAGTGGAGGCATTAAATCACACTAATTAAATTATAAATCAGCAACACTGATCTTAATTGTTACTTAAAAAGGTCGTAATATATTTTCAGATGGTTTAATTTTTCAAACGGAAGACGGAGTAAGCCAAATGGTCTGAAGAAGCCATGAAGAAAGCACTTGAAGAAATAAAATATTCCAATCAGTGGTTCTGCTATCTAGCCATACAACCATAATGTGATTGTTGATGAAGAGTTTGCTCCAGATGAACTTACAGATCGCCCACTTGAGACAGAAATCAGCGAAATGACAGCTGGCTCAGATTTAACAAATTCTGCGGTGCCAGCTTCTTCAGCGGCTGAAGAAACAGTTAATGCTCACTCAGAATCAACCACATCTGTGATGTCGGCATCTTCAGAGATTGGCGAAATATTCAATACATCAATTACACTCATTAACATCGTGTTTATGTGTTTATTAATTTTTATTATCAGTGAATAGAAATTAAATGAATGAATGAATGAATGAATGAATGAATGAATGAATGAATGAATGAATGAATGAATGAATGAATGAATGAATGAATGAATGAATGAATGAATTAATGAAATGAATGAAATAGCCTTTGGATTTCCCGTGAAGGGCTATGGCCTCCTAAAAGGGGAGCTCTTTAGAGATCATGCGGTGAGCTAATCCGCATGACGGTAGATTCTGTTCTATATAAGTTTTGTTCGTCGTTGAAATTAAATAGAAAGGTGAAAATGTTATAGGGATATTCACTTTGCCCGGGTTAATTATTCGCTTTGCCCGGCCGGGCAAAGCCAATAATTAACTATATTTTCTTTCTCAAACCATATCACTCTCCGTAGGTACGAGAAACGAATTGCTGTTTTGTAGATATGTGGACAACATGTGTCACAACCAAAGTCATGAAGTTTTTATTTCGGGAGCACCAAAATATAGCCTGTGGCATTGTTTATTCTTAGCTTATCCGCTTTTCCCGGGTTTCCTCTAAATAATCACTTTTAGGTTACCTACACCGATCAAGTCTTTCCCCATTTTATCTATTTTCTAACATGTTTTGAAGTCAGCTGACGTCCTATATGAATTCTTCACATTCCAAAGCACCTTTCCTCTGAAAATTAGATCTTTTTTTTCACTTTTTTCTTCAAAAGCAGCCAATGTCGCGAGCTATAGAGAACTCACCTCTTTTTATTGATTTTTTGTTTAATGAGCAATAAATTAAATATAGTCCTACTATTTCAAACACACATAATTCTGAGTTAGAAAACCATGTAAGTCAGAATTAGTATAAGATCCATTATAACAAATTCATTTTTGAAAATCAATTTTGATGACCGCCGCGTATAACGGCAGCTGCGGAATGCTGCACTCTCGCGGCCGTATCATATTTCAACAATAAACCTTTGACCGTTAGAACAAAAGCATTACGGTATCCCCTACTTCAGGACGGGAGGTTTCATTTTTCGTTGCCATAGCTACATGAAACGGAAGTTGGGAGGTATTTGACAGGTCGACAATTAAATTGGAGTTGCGTTCCATTCTTATTTCTCTTAAAATAGGCCGCCGTGCCACTTCTTCCATTCCAGCAATCCAGACGACGGAGAGTGTCTTATTACAAGCTGTTCGTAAATACAGAATCCATAAAATATCGAACATAGCTTTCAGCATTTTTATTACTCGTAAACAATGGCGAAGCGTAACAAAACAGTATGGGTAGACGCAAAATATATAAATCATTCTGAGAACAATAATATATTTTCCCTAAATCATTAGTAACAGACTGGATCAAATCGTAAGGCATCCTGGAGGAGTGTCTTTAAAAACAGAACTGCTTTCAAGTTGGTCTTGCGTGAAAGGCTTCTTCTATTTCCAGTAAGTCTAGGGTTTCTAAATAACTGTATTTACTTATTGATACTTGTACTAATTTTAATCTTGCCTTCCGAGGTGATATACTACATCAACCACATCAACAGTGTGATCAAATATTCGTCTATTCCTTGTCGCATTTTCATTGTGTCCAACAGCTTCTAAGCATGAGGTTTCCGCAAGTGTTTTATTGTTTCTTCACAACATGTAGAAAATGTCTGCATTTCTGCTTACTTTTTCTCCCAGCAAACTTTATAGCTTTTACTTCAAAGATTTTTACTGCGGAAATACCAGTAGGCCTATGGCTCCAAAGTTCTGCACCTGTTCAGAACGACAAACCCAGCAATATTTAGGGTACCAAGTACTTTGACATTTTCTAGTCACATTTTCGTCTTTCTGGGACAAATTTAATTGAGGCTGTCTATTTATTTTAGAGTTAAGTTCAGCTTCTGCTCAATGTTAGAGGCATCAAGAATTGCTTTCAAGGGAACTAACAGTATAAAAAGTCACATTTTTCACGCCGGTCATTACCTGATCTCTTTCCATGCTTGATACAGATTATTAAAAGCTACAGCACAAGATACAACACACACTGAAGGAAACACTACACGACACTATAAATCTGACTATGTCACACGACTCCGGCTATACACCTTGAATCTCACTACACAACATGACTCCGACTACACGACATCATGAATCTTACTACACGACACGACAACTCTAAATATACGATATCATGAATATGACTACACGACACGACTCCGGGTACACTACACTATGAATGTGACTACACGACACGACTCTGACTATACGACACAACTTCCGCTACATGACAATATGAATCTGAATACACAACACGACTCCGACTACACGACAGCAAGAATCTGACTATATGACATGAGTCCGGCTACACGACACCATGACTCTGACTACACGACACAACTCCGACTACACGACACGACTCCGACTACACGACACCAAGAATCTAACTACATGACACGACTCCGGCTACACGACACCATGACTCTGACTACACGACACAACTCCGGCTACATGACACTATGAATCTGACTACACGACACGACTCCGACTACACGACAGCAAGAATCTGACTACACGACACGACTCCGGCTACACGACACGACTCCGACTACACGACACCATGAATCTGACTACATGACACGATAACTCTAACTCCACGATACTATACTGTAAATCTGACTGTACGACACGACTCCGTCTATACACCAAGAATCTGACTACACGACATGACTCCGTCTATATCCCATGAATCTGACTACACGACACGACTTCGGGTACACTACACTATGAATCTGACTACATGACACGAATGCGGGTATACGACATTATGAATCTTACTACACGACACGACTCGAATTACACGATACCATGAATCTGATTACACTACACGATTCCAATTGCACCAAACATGAATCTATTTATACAACACGACTCCGGCTACACGACACTATGAATCTGACTATACGACACCATAGCTCTGACTACACGATACGATGTTTTCGATAAAATTAACTTTGATTTCGACTCCGATTCCACTCATATTTAAAAAGCTCAACTGAAGCTTCACGATTCCGATCCCAACTCCTACTCCAATACTTTGACACCAACTCCTACGTCACGACTCTCACTCCATATCTCTGATTTTGAAGTTAATTTAAATAAGCTATTATAAATTATTATATTTATCAACTCTTTTCCCAGAGCAGTCTTTGTATTTTTGAATATACATTACGCTTAATTTGACGATCTAAAACAATTTCTCCGTGGCCCGTATTTCATAATAATTGTATCCTTGATTGGACCGGCACCGCCCCCATCCTCATCGCCTCCCCATGGAGACTTGTGCAAGACGATGCGTTTCTGTTCACTGACCGGTTTTACAGTCTCTCTCGCACCTGCAGAGTTTGGGAAACTCCCTTTCTCTACAGCGGTGGTGAGAATCCATTACGTCATAGACCATCTAACAAATGACTATCGCTCGATATCTTGTGCTATGCGGTGTTGAAACATGGCCTTGTGTTCGTTTTGGAGAAGGGAAGACGAGAGAGGCAGCGGCACTGGAGGTCCTAAATGTGACCCCCGCAGACGGAATTGATTTTCTAGTGACACAATTTAGAAAAGAGAAGCGAGGTTCGATTATGGGTTACTAATGTGTGATATGTAGCTATTAACATAGATGTTAATGCAAGATTTCTACGTACATTTCAGTTCTCTGTAGCATTGTCAACCCATTATTTCCGATTCCGTAATAAGAACCATGGAATTTTAGAAATACTGAACTAGATCAGGATACAAAGATAATTTCTAAGTAAACATGGACTGTGATAATTGATAATTAAATGTATTCTAGGGTAACTTGTGCTCTGCCCACCCAAACGGTCCGTGGTTCAATTCCCTATGAGAAATTGAATCTGTTATTTGAGAAATTACACATGTTCTTAACTATAACTTTTGAGAAAAGTGAAAAAAAAAAACAGTCTGCAGCTAATTTATAAATATTGGCTTTACGTTCTTATACTTTTACGGTGAATTTTTCATATGAATTGCAGTATTTATACATATTTAAAAGAAACGTTTAATTATATTTGAGAGCACCACGGTGCCCTTGTATTGTTTCTCAAATCCCGAAGTGTTTGCGGTAAAAAATATTGTAATAACGTGTATTTATTAAGTAGGCCTATGCAATTAATGAGAACAAAAGAACGCAAAATGTATTACTTAAAATGTGTAATATTGAAGTTAAATATGCTAAGCTTCTTGGTCTTACTTTTGATAGTAAGTTAAATTGGAATAAACATATTGATGAATTATCCAATAAATTATCTCAGACATTGTATCTGCTTCGAAGAATCAAACATGTAATTGCACAAGACATGCTAATTAAAATATATTATGCCTTATTCCATTGTCACTTGAATTATGGTATTAGACTCTGGGGAAATTGTTCACGTATTAATGACATTTTTATATTTACAAAAGAAGGTTGTTAGAATTTTATCTGGCAGTAATGATGTAGCACATTGCAAACCATTGTTTATTAGATTTCAAATTACGATACTTCCATCTTTGTATATGTATGCATGTTTATTGCATGTTAAAAGAAATGAATCTCAGCTCCCTTTACGTAAAGACTATCGTGGGCACGCTACCAGATATTGTAATGATATTCAGTTACCATTGATTACACTTGAAAAAAACCAATTCTTCATTCATGAAACAAAGTATAAAGTTTTATAACGTGTTGTCTAATGATGTTAAAATTTTGGATATGAGACATTTTAAGATTGTATTAAAAAAAAATTACTATTAATCCATATTATAAAATAAGTGATTTTCATGGTATGCTTAACAATGTGTTACTTTGACTTATGTTAATTGTATTTTGACTTAGTTTTATTGTCTGTAGACACAAGCCAAACTTTGGTACGTTTAACCAAAGGTCCCGGGTTCGATACCCGGCCCCGGAACAATTTTTCCCTCGAAATTATTCAAATTAACTTTACAGGGAGTTATTCCTGAAAGCTTAATTTGCATAATACATGTCACTGTACGTAACAGAAAACCACAATTTAAAGTCACACAGAGTTAGTGTGCACTCAAATGTTGGTTGCTTGACTGTTGTCAGCCCACTTTGAGGTCTGTTGATATAGAAGGAAAAATTGGATCGGTGTCGGGTAGAGTTCCCAGGTAGCTCAGTGGGAGAGCGTTGGTACGTTTAACCAAAGGTCCCGGGTTCGATACCCGGCCCCGGAACAATTTTTCCCTCGAAATTATTCAAATTAACTTTACAGGGAGTTATTCCTGAAAGCTTAATTTGCATAGCTTAATTTGCAGTATATTCCTACTACAAAAAGGAGTAATTAGAATAATAGTAGGTGCCAAATCTAGGGAATCGTGTAGGACTATTTTCAAAAAACTACAAATAATGCCCATGAATTGTCAATATATTTTTTTATTAATAATAATCTTCCTCCTATGTAATCGTGACAACTTTTAAACTAATTGAACAGTTCATAACATAAATACGCGTCAAAAAATTATTTACATACTCCATCGGCAAGTCTAGCGTGCCATCGAAAAGGAATGCATTATATGGCAGTAAAAATTTTTAATAGACTCCCTATGGATATAAAAAATTAAACTCAAAACATAAGATTATTTAAGGAAAAATTAAAGAAATACCTAATTTCTCACGTCTTCTATTCTTTAGGTGAATTCATGACATTCAACAACGCTGCATGAATATTTCTGTGTAGTATTAAGTATTGATACTAAAACTTTGTACTAGTAAACTACATTGTAAACCTCTTGTATGTATAACATGTATATATACATAGCCATAGTCTAGTTGAAGTATTTTTTATATATATATATATATATATATAATATTTCAACTAGACTATGGCTATGATTAAGACTTTAGTACAATCACAGTCTAGTATATACAGTCACGAAGCTCAATACGTAGTAAATATGCATCCATGAATAGTTGCTAACCACTAGGATCGCTAATATCGTCTCATTACAGACAATGCGAAATAGTACCTACACAGTCTTTTGTTCCTAGTACTCTCACAACTCAAGCTTCGTGATTGTATATACTAGAATGTGGTACAATTAAGATTTTTTTTTTCGTTTGTCATGTTCCATATTCTAGCTGTGAAGCAATGTACGAATACCATGGAATGTAAATAAATATAATACGATACAAAGCAAATAAGGAAATAAATAAATATGAAAATAAGCTAATAACTTAAGAAATGAATGAATAAATAAATAAATAGCAAAATAAATATTTGTTTTCAAAGATAGTAACAATCATTGAATACAGTAGGGCAATTGCCTATTTTTGTAAGATTCTGAAGTGCAACAGACAGACTGTTATTATGTTCATCTTAACAAGTATGTTGCAAAGGGCGCGAAAACAGACGTGTAAGACAACTAATTAAAACCGTGTTCCTGGAGATGAACTTGTGGACATCCAGTCTATAAACCCATTACAGCGTTGTAAACGACACATATAGCCTCGGAGCGAGAAAGAAATCACGCAAATCCGGAATGCAAGTTAAGTTGCAGCTGCTGGGACTAAAAACAAAAAAGGAACGCTCGGGAAACTTAACGTAAAAGAAATGCAGGAAAAAAAATCAGCCTTTGTTCTTTAACACCGCAATTACGGCATGCTGAAACCAGAGTAGAGTATTGAAATGCAGGGGTGTCGGGATTCAAGTGTTTTACATCATGGAATGCGTTGCTAGGATATTGTCGGGCCGCGGCATCTCTAAAGAGAGAAATAAGCTACATCCCATTGCGTGCGTTGGAAAGTGAATGTGTAGTAGACAACTTCCTGAAAACGTAAATAATCGCCAAGAAGTTTTCTTCACCCATTTTGTCAGTTTTAATATAACTAAGCTTATAGAAATATTGTGGTTACCATGAATAATTTTGTATAATGAAGCGAAATTATTTGAAATCGCCAGACAAGCTAGATTCATCATTCATAGTAGACCTATTCAGCCCAAGGGTAGGTCTTTCACTACAAATCCAGCATTCCCCAATCTTTTCTACCTTCTTCTTAGCCTCTGTAGGTACGATCCATGTATCTTAATGTCGCCTATCATCTGATAACTTCTTCTTCCCGAACATCTCACGAACATTCTCTTTTTCACTTTACTCTTCAATATTTTTCGGAACTCTAACCCTAGTTACTTAGCTTATCGTTTTCAACATTTGTCCTTATATCACGAAATAGATACTCGCTCACAGCACCATATCACACTCTCCATTCCTAAACATAGAACATCCTTCTCCCTTCATCTTTCGCCGTCTCTGCAGCTCGTCTCTGGAACTCTCTCCCACAGCATGTCAGAGACTGTCGGACATTATTCAGTTTCAAAAATAAACTAAAATTGCACTTTCTCAATTCAGATTCCTTTCAATTATAAGCCCTTTTTCTGCGATAGTTTTATATAAAAATATAATTTATATATTTCTTTTCCTTCTTTTTCCCTTTTGTGTTCTCTTGATCACCAGATGAATTTATTATCAAACCCTTTTTATTGTGAATTTTATTTAATTTTCTTATTTTTTATTATTATTATTTTACTATATTCCATTTTATTGTATGCTTCCTTAAATTTTCCCTATTAACTAGGTCTATTTGTGTTGAGTTGCTTTTATTATATTCCAGTCTTTAGATCTGTATTTTACTCTCTTGTTTCTATTATGGTATTATTTTCATGTTGTTTAGTGTCGATTTTGTTATATTATTATTATTATTATTATTATTATTATTATTATTATTATTATTATTATTATTATTATATGTTAGTATTCTATTCTTTAACTTTTTATTGTATTTTCAATGCTTGTATACTTTGTGACCTGATAGAGTGTAAGAGAAGGCCCTATGGCCTTAACTCTGCCAGTACTTATAAATAAATAATTTATTATTAATAATTATCATCTCTTTCGTTCACCATTCCTTTCAGTACATCCTCCAGTGAGCAGTTTCTTCCCAGCTAGTGACCCAACCAATTCTCCTTTCTCTTCCTGATCAGTTCTTATTATTCTTTCTTCATCCACCCTTTCTAGTAAAGCACCATTTCTTGTTCTATCTGTCCATCTCACACGTTCCATTCTTCTTCATATCCACATTTCAAAACCTTCCAGTCATTTTTCTTCACTTCGTCGTAATGTCCATGTTTCCGTCCCCCATACAATGCCACACTCCACACAAAGCACTTCACCAGTCTCTCCTATTAAAGGCTTCCTTTGCAATTGCTATCCTTTTGATTTCCTGGCAGCAGATTCATGTTACTGCTTATAGTACAACTCAAGTATTTGAATCTGCCCACTTTTTCTATTGCCTAGTTTCGAATTCGCATGTTTACCTTCTTTATTTTTCTTGCGATAACCATAGGCCTATTTCTCTTTTATTCCTTTATGTTTATTTTATAATTCTTGATGAATAAGTAGATCATTATTACTTTTCTTTTGTTTTTTATTTCTAGTTTCCATCAAAAATAAAAAGCATTAGGGGAGAGTCGGGTAGTATCGGACAGTTAAGGATTAATTGAATTTAGGACCTACAATTAATTTTGAATTAAATAATTAATATACTATAAGAAAATAACGTACTGATTTTACTAAATATGAATATCAAAACTATACAATGATAACTTTAACATGAGAAATTTAAATTCAGAGTAATGTTCTGAAATAGTGAAGTTGAGAAAAGTGTCGGCTAGTACCGGACACGCCCTGAACATTGTTACTTTTTATTGTCTATGGTTAGAACGGTAAAAAAATAATGTTTGTTCTTTTTCTTTTATTTCACACGAATCACATTTGTAAAATTCTATAGTTGATTCGGTGTTAGCACAATTTTAATGTGCCCAACCCTGGCAGAAGTCACACTTGATCCAGTCTTCCTGGAAGGTTTCACAGCAAATGATACACTCTGTTTCACCTTCAAAAATTTTTCCGCCCTTGGTATTTAGTTCTTGTTTCGACCTGGTAGCTCTTTTATTTATGCTGTCTTGCATCAGCCTTTTCTTCACTTTCTCACTCTTCTTCAAAGTCTGCTTCTCCTCCAGCTGAGCCTTGTAAGGGCTTGATGTGAGTATCTCGCTTCTGGCAGCTCGTCTCCTTCTCACATTAAGCCTTGGTTGAGCAGCTTCTGGAATTGGTGAAATCTGTTTAACGATGCGACTAAAAGAGGGAGTCAGATGTGATGTGGTTGAGTGAGATTTTGACGTTGAAGTTGATGCTGAATCAAGATGTGGATTGAGTGGTTTCGAGCATGAAGGTGGTGTTATGAATCCAGAAGATGATTGTTTTGAGCTTGAGATTGGGGACAGCTGGGAAGAAGTGGACGGCTTGGCAGTACACAACGTTGTTACTGGCTTAGATGCTGAAGCTTCTTGTACTTCTGGAAGCTGACGTACGTCCTCTACAGCTGTCTCAGAATCTTCAGGCCCACAATTCCTAGACTCTTCAAAAAGCATGTCAGGGATATTAAGGCCTTGAGATGGCAAGTAGTCTAAATCGGTAAAAATGTTCGGGTTGAATGGATGGATGCCAGTACATTGAAACCCTTTCTTTACTAATCCATGCCGCATATCCGTGAAAATGCAACGTTGACCAGTTCTGAGACTTCATAGACCGTAATTTTGGAGAAAGGATTTCTGCGCATCCATTCAGCACAAGCTTCATTGTAGGCGTTCTTGAAAGGCTTCATAACCGTTCTATCTAATGGTTGAAGCCTGTGCGTCGTATGCGGAGGAAGACTCAACATGTGCACATTGCTGTTTTGAGCATACAGGATAACATTGAGCTCCTTATGGCAGCTATGACCGTCTAAAATTAAGAGCACAGGGTCTTCTCTGGTAGGATGGATACGTTTCACAAATTCCACAAACCACTTCATGAAACTGTCTGCAGTTATCCATCCCGACTCATGAGCTACAGAAAGACTACCAGATAGTGCATTTATCATCAGGCGGTTGTTCATACGTTGCCTAGGAAACACAAAAAGTGGGAGCAGGAACTGGTCCCCGGATGCGTTGACGCAGAGAAGCACAGTTATTGTACGTCCCCTCTCTCCAGACGTTAATTTGCCTACTTGTTTCTTACCTTTCACGGACAATACTTTTGTATCGTTTATGTGAACGCAGGATATTCCAGTCTCGTCCGCATTAAAAATTTTGCTTGCCGGAAAGTGGAATTGATTTTGCAGATCTCCCAACTTGTCGAAAAATCTTGAAACTTCAGGCCTGTTGAATCCAACCGCTCTTTGTGAGCTGGTAGATTCAGCTGTTCGCAGTGATAAATTAGGATGTCTTTTTAGAAAATTATAGTAGAAATCTTTCCCAGCACGCTTCTTTTCCTTATTGAATCGATGCGGGATTCTTAGAGTCTCAGCCAAGTCGAAAGCCAGTTTGAGAAACTCTTTCTTAGTCAGTGGCATCATGCGATTATCTAAATCTTTTATGTGCTTCACAAATTCCTCTTCATAATTTTCGGAAAAGGTAGGTTTAAAGCTACCCATATCTGCACAAACTTTTACATCACTCCTGATCTCACCTTCAGAACTCTGTCGCCTAGAGAACTTTTAGGGACAGAAAATGATACTGCGGCTTGCCTGATTGTCATTTTTCCACTCAGCACATTCTGAAAAGCCCCCTTCATGTTTTCTTCTCCCCATTTTCCGCGTTTCTTTTCCATTGTCGTGGACACTAATTATAGATTGGTAATCTGATAATCTGTAAAAGATAAAACATAAAGGGTCTTACGTGATTTATTTGAATTTAATTTATAATTTTAGTTTTAATAATGGTTGTTAATTTTGCTTCTTGTTTGTTTTAATTCATAGGCCCAATTATTCAATTGACAACAGTATGCGTTTTAAAAATTTTCCTGTACTAGAGATTTGTGTTTTAAACATTGTCCGATACTAGACGACACTTTCTGTCCGATACTACCCGATTTATACCGTCATTATATTGACACTCAAAGTTAAACTATATAATAATTTTTCATTGTAAGTAATACACAAATGTATTATTTAAGAGTAACTCTACACTGCATTTAAGACATATTGTATCAATACTTACAGTGCGAGAAAGATAGACCACCAAATTTAAGTCGATGCACAGAAACTAAACCACACAAACACAAAATGGCATCTGCGAAGTGTACTCGTCGAGCGAATGCTTCCAACTGAAAGCAGTGTTTAGAGATCGCATAGAGAAACGTAACCATGCAAATCTGGTGTTACCATCTGATGGCTTATGGAAGAAACATCACTGTCCGATATTAGCCGACGTCCGCTACTAACCGACTCTCCCCTATGTAACTTATTTAGAGAATCCGAAAGTTCATTGTCGCCCCACATCAGCCCGTTGTCGGTTCCTATCCTGAGCAAGATTAATCCAGTCTCTACCATCATATCCCATCTTCCTCAAATCCATTTTAATATTATCCTCCCATCTACGTCTACGTCTCGCCTACCCAAAGGTCTTTTTCCTTCCGGCCTACCAAGTAACACATTTCTGGATTCACCCATATGTGCCAGATGCCCTCTCCACCTCAACCGTCTAGCTTTAATGTTCCTAATTATGTCAGGTGAAGAATACAAAGCGTGCAGTTCTGTGTTGTGTAACTTTCTCCATTCACCTGCAATTTCATCCCTCTTGGCCCCAAATATTTTCCTAGAAACTTATTCTCAGACACCCTTAATCTCTGTTCCTCTCTCAAAGTGAGAGTCAAGTTTCACAACCGTACAGAACAATCGGCAATATAACTGTTTTATAAATTCTAACTTTCAGATTTTTTGACATCAGACTAGATGAAAAAGCTTCTCAACCGAATAATAACAGGCATTTCTCATATTTATTCGGCGTTTAATTTTCTCCCGAGTGTCATTTATATTTGGTACTGTTGCTCCAAGGTATTTGAATTTTTCCACCTTTTCGAAGGAAAATCTCCAATTTTTATGTTTCCATTTCGTACAATATTCTGGTCACGAGACATAATCATATATTTTGTCTTTTCGGGATTTACTTCCAAACCTATCGCTTTGCTTCCTTCAAGTAAAATTTCCGTGTCTTCCGTAATCGTTTCTGGATTGATTTTCTCCTAATATATTCATGTCATTCGCATAGACAAGAAGCTGATGTAACCCGGTGGTC
This sequence comes from Periplaneta americana, assembly GCF_040183065.1. Classification (NCBI taxonomy): domain Eukaryota; kingdom Metazoa; phylum Arthropoda; class Insecta; order Blattodea; family Blattidae; genus Periplaneta; species Periplaneta americana. The sequence continues at coordinate 73,043,587 of NC_091118.1, forward strand.
CTCCACCTTGGGCGTTGAGTGAAGGACTAACAACCCGTTACCGTAAAAAAAACTTGTTACGAATCCATACAAATATTGGACAACCCTACTTGAAACAAAGCGATTTCTCTAAGACCTTCCTTCTTTAAGAGTTCTATAAACAGATCATAGATTTCATAATTGTACTTCATTACAGAACGTTAAGAATTTGTTGTTTTGTTTAAAATATGTTAAAAATGCAGTTTAAACTTTAAATTAGTAATACATATCTTTGTACGAGATTTTATGTTATTCAGGCAGTTGCCTACAAACATAATTTATTATACAATTATATATATAGATTTTATGGTAAAACAGTCTAGCCAGACATCATAAAATAGACTATTGCTCACAAAATCCGAGCACGTTCAGAAATGGATTGCTCGTTATTGTTTTCTCGGAAACTTTTCATCATTTAATGGACACAGCACATTTACTTTTAGACGTTATAAAACTTATGTATGAAGTTCAGTGCCACAAATATAAGAGTCATACTGATTTATAAGTACACTTTAATTTTGCTTCGTCTATAAAGATATTACAGCTGAAATATAATTTATTTATTGGAGTTGAACTGTTTCTAAATTAACTGTAATTTGTTCAGTTCAGACAACACTTTACGAAGAATATGCAAGAAATTATTACTGTTAGGCATCTTTTGTGAAATGTCTTTGTTGACGTTATATACAGTGTGTTTTATAATTATAGATACAAATGGCAGAGACGACTAGAGAATAATGAAACAAGAGCGAATTACTTTTGATCCAGAAGAATTTTCAATTATTTTTTACGCAAGATAAGTCTGTTTAAACTAAATGTATTTTCGTACCAAATCGATTAGAAATACATAGCCTACTTTTCAATTATACACTGGCATTTTTTTCTATTCAATATTTATCTTTATGTAATTGTGACATACGCTTTCTACAAATACTTTTGAGCACTACTGTGTATGACAATTTCAAAACTATTTTTTTTTTAATTTTATTGTAACAAAATTAACGTCAAAAATATTGAGTTATAAAGTCACAACGTCACTACAATAATTATCATTATCTTCGTGTGGGTTATTAGTAGAGCCCGAATTTTACGTAATATAAAAATGAGAAATATGTATATAAATATATAGCTAAAAATGGCAAAATATGTAGGTAAAGTATGTAATAAAAGTAACTTAAAATCTAAGCTTTAATAGATGTGCTTTTTCACACTAATAAGAAAATAGAACTGAAAAAAATTACAGCTGCACATGTGAATTCGACCTCATTTAATTATTATTTGGAGGAGCAGTTAATAATTAAATACAATTTTTCCATAATTTCTGCGGTCATTGATTGCCTTCTGTCTGTTAGAATATTCTTATAAATGAAGAACGACCTCTCAGCTTCACCGGAAGTAACTGGCGCGTATTTCAGATGAGGAATGATACTCTGAACATTGTTCTCAGGGAGCTCCACACACACACACTCGAGTATTTTGCATACAGTGGGAAAAGTTGTGTATCCTGGGTTCTTTTTCAATATATCATTAAATTTTACTTAAACACATTCACCGATTTCTCCCTTCACAACATTCAGTTTATTAGTTGCATTTTCCACTATCGACATAGATTCATGGAGGTCCAATCCAGAAGTTCCCAGCTTTTTAATGGTGTTCGAAATCCAACTAAAGTGACTTGTGATGTATGCTATCGATGAGCTACCGTCGAATCTTCAAAGACACACATGCACTCATGCACAGACGATGCACTTTCAGAAGAAAATGTTTCCACCACCGACTTCAATGCCTTGAAATGTTCGTTATAGAAGTTCCCAGTTTCTGTCCACGTTCCCCTCTAGTAATCACAGCCTGTGGGGGTAAAGGTACATCCGGTAACAGTTTCATGTAGCTCTGCATGCGACAGGAAGATTTACTGAACACTTTTCTTGTTACTAATATTAAACCATTCACTTCAGGAAATTTACCTCTTACGGTCTCAGCCACTCGGTGTAGTTCATGTGCCAAACACGTGAAATGAACCATATTGGAGTAAAACACAAAGCACCTGCAGCTTTAGCATAGGCCTATATGATGCAGCATCTGCGTAGAGCACCAGCACCTTTTCTTCGTTAATCCCTAATTCCTTAAGTCCGTTGTTGATGAATCGAGAAACTGTAGCATGATTTGTCTGTTCTAGTGGTTTGCAGTAAATTAAATAAGGCTTGGACGGAGTCTAGGAATCTAATTTATCTGCGACGAGATTTGCGATAAAACGATTCAAGACATTGTTGTCTTGCCAACGGAACCCATACGTAGGAATCACCAAGTTCAGCTCTAATCATTTCCATTGTATCAGTGTAACAGGAGTTCAAATAATTTTTCCGGAGTGTTGATTCTTCCGACATACTTAAGTTGTTACAGTATTTGCATAGGGATGCTCGAAACTTTGGCACTCCAAGTTTATACCTTGGTATGTTTGCATTGATCTATATTAAATTCACTGGTAGAAGACGAAGAAGATTTCAGCAACTTTTGTGTAAGAAGAACTTGTTTTTCGACGGAGCACGTTTCTTATTTCTCGCATAAAATTCAGTTTTTAAATACTATTTTAATTGTGACCTCATGGAGCACCCAATGCGTTTGTCACACACTTTGAAAAGTTTGATTTTACCATCACTAGTAAAGGTAGCGTCAATTGAAATCCAATCTTTGAACCTGGATGCGACTGGCGCCATAGCAATAAGCTAGCTAGCTGTATCCCTGACGTCAGAATAAGCTTCTCAAGAAAACTTAAAGAACTACTGTACTACAGGGTAATTTTCACTCTGCCCTTCACCGCGCTAGCAGAACAATGACCACCCTTCGCATTACTATTTGTTCCTACTTTACCGTTACCGTAGTTTCCCCTAACTATGGTCCACATTTGTCACATTTTTCTTTGTATATTTAGTACTATTCATCCAGATTAAGTGAAATTTTGGCTTCGAACTCTTGTAAGTTTATATTAAATAAATATTGGCATATGTGTTTGGAATTATTTAATTACAAGTGTTAAAAAATAATAAGCATTGGTACATAGTTGTATTCTGAGTTGCCCAACTATGGTCCACTCATATATTCATGCTTGAAAGCATGAATGGACTATAGCTGGAGCTGTAATTATTCATAAATCAATACATTGAGTTTCTAATTTAAGGGTAGAAACAAAATCTAGCACAGAAATATTAAAAATAAATGAAAAGTACATGGATTCTTTTTATTAGTACACATTACACATAAACAAGTGAAATCTGAAAGTCATTTTTCTGCAATAATGAACAACTACACTCACCGGCAAAAAAACCGGGCCACCTAAAGTTTCTCAATTTTTTTATGAGGCGAGAATCAGAAAATCCTTTATGAAATGAAGAAAACATTGCTTCCAAGAAAAAAAAAACTTACAAATTGTATCAATTTTCTTCCAAATGTTCAACTGATTTTGTGGCCACCCAGATGTTGGTAATAACGGGTATTGCCTCCCCGTGACTGTATGACTGTTACCATTCGCCGGTTCAACCCTTAGATCGGATTCTGGATGTCAGTCTGGTCGATTCTATTCCATTCTTTACTTTGAACATTTCGGAGCTGCTGTAAGTTGCTGTGAGGAGTTAGACGACTTGTAACTCGCTTCCCTAGCATTTCCCACACATGTTCAACAGGGTTTATGTCAGAACTTCTTGCTGGCCATGTTATCCTATTCAATCCAACGTTGTGAAGGAACTCATCCACGATTCTTGTAGCATGAGGGCAAGCATTGTCATGCATTAACAGGAACTTCCCACCAATAAGTGGGGCATATGATACCACATGTTAAATTAGACCTTCGATGTATCTTGGAACAGTCAAAGCACCTCCATTAATGAACACAAGTTCTGTGTGAGCTTCATACGAAATGCTACCCCATACCATTACTGATCCACCTTGGAAACTGACACGTGAACTGAAGTTACATGAAAAAAAAAAAAAAACGTTCTCCTTCTCTTCTCCACACTCTTTCACGTCCATCTGTAAACTAAATCTCGATTCATCTGTGAAGAGCACTCGCCGCCACTCCCCCAGGTTCCAATTAGCATGATTGTGAGCAAAACGTAATCGTTCAACTTGATGTTGCTGGAGCAATTCTGGGCCTTTAGCTGGTCTTCTGGAATCAGCCCACATTCATCCAGACGTCCTCTTACAGTTCTTTCACTCACATTAACTTGTCTTATTTTCTGGAAGGCTCTTCTGGTCTCAATAGCTGTGGAATGGCGATTTCTTAATGTGTTTAGGACAATAAAATGGTCTTCACGAGCCGAAGTTACTCGTTTTCTCCCTGAACCGAGTCTCCTGGAATAATCTTCTGTCTCTCTAAAGCGATGGTACACTCGTTGTACCGTCGATCGAGGAATCCCAAGAACTGCAGCCACATAACGCTGACTATTCCCACCTTCTTTCTATACAACTACTTTTGCTGAATCGGTAGGACTTAGTACAGTATTGGAGTACAATGAAGTACTCCAATACTGCCTCAAAAGAGCTTACCGGTCTGTAGACATCTTCAGCTTAGCTCGAAATGAGTCCGAGAAGTTTACACACAATATTACAAGAAGAACGAATCTTCTTTTCAGATCATTGTTGGTTATTACGTATTCAATATTACATTGTTACGTATCACAAAATAAATGAATAACTAAATGAACCTCAGCAAACCTACAATTATTTAAAAAATCCTACAATTTTCAAAACTTTTGAAGAAAATGTAGTCGGCCCGGTTTTTTTCGCATGTGAGTGTATATTAAAGAACAAAAGTACGATATCAAAATTAACTAACACATTCTTAGCAAAATATTATGCAAATAAATTCACTGACAATGTTTATTTATCGTACTGAGAACTGCATTCATTAGGCTTATTTCGATCCTTTGAATCTCCTCTTCTCTTGTAAATCTGAAATTGAAAATAGATCTCTCTTTTTCGAGACGCATTTGGGGTCTTCAGTTTGTTTTATTATGTTTTCCTTTCTGTAGAATAAAATGTCTTCCATTTCTCGCCACCTCAGTAATTCCTGCTTCTTACTATAGGCTACATGAAACAACAGCTCCATTGTTCTTCACTTCCAAAACTTTCCCTGGCCACAATTCTTTCTCATAAGTAACTACTATATAACTATGTGCCTTTAGCATTAATTTAACAGATTTCGTCTTCTTTTCCACATCAGACTCACTGTCTGTAAATATGGAGAGAACACCGGAAACATCATAATTTGTATCCAATTCAATTTCATCGCTCTCAAAGTCACTTACAGGGACTGATGTCTTCCTTCTACCCTGAAGTTTTCGTTTTACCGGACAATCATTCGTGCTAGTACCATTGATGCTGGAACAGCCTGTTTCTTTGTTTACTTGATTATAATGTTAAATGATGTTTTAGGATATACTGAGATACCGTATTTGCAGAAGTAAATAATCACTTTGATCACATTTTATTGAAACAAATATTTCAAAATGAAATACAACTATGGTCCACGAAAAATTGTGGTACATAGTTGAGGACTGACTTCTAGCCTTGAGGTTAAACATTTTTCACGCAGAGTCCTTAACCTCTGCCAGTGTAATTATTACGTGAAAGTAAACACTATATAGCCAGGTTTAATTGTACAAAGAATCATATATCTATAACGTACCAGTTCTACAGAGGAGAGATTAATAAAACAGATAATCACAAACTGAATGATTTCGTGTCTTCACACATTCAATAGAATGATGCACACTGACCTTGTTATACATTCATATCATTGCCATGTGTAATGGTAGATAGAAGCATCTATGGGGAACGTAATTCCATCACATTGGCGCCTTAAATGGCAAACACCGAACTCTTGGGGGACTAAGTAGTACATAATGCGTTTTGGACCATAATTGGGTGCCTGGACCATAGTTATGGGAAATTACGGTACTACTTAAGGGATACACAAACTGTTAGCATGGGAAAGGGATGTCAATTTTTTGACAGGATACATTATTATCTTCGGTTATTAAATTATTTTTATGCACTAGAGACAAAGGGACAAGCTTTATAAACAATTTTCGGACTTATAATTTTTAATTAAGAGGGAAAAATTGATGAAAAAATGTGTATTCTTGCACTATATGCAGTATTCTTCTGAATATGTAAAATATGCTATTTATATCTAAATATTTATTTATTTCCATTTTTATTGCTGTTATTTATACTCGTTTGAACAACTCTGGTCATATCGCGAGTTAATCTTTTGGGTGTATGTACTATTGTTGATTCTATTGTGAACTAGGTGGCGTCTGTAGATGTATTTTATTTCAAACGTGTCTCAGTGAAACTTACAGCAGAGTCCGTATAGGCCATTTTCTATCTGATGCTTTCCCAATTCATTGTGGGCTAAAGCAAAGAGATGCACTATCACCTATACATTTTAACTTTGCTCTAGAATATGCTATTAGGAAAATTCAGGATAACATACAGGGTTTGGAATTGAACGGGTTACATCACCTTCTTGTCTATGCGGATGACGTGAATACAGTTAGGAGAAAATTCACGAACGATTAGGGAAAACACGGAAATTTTACTTGAAGCAAGTAAAGCGGTAGGTTTGGAAGTGAACCCCGAAAAGACAAAGTATATTATTATGTCTCGTGACCAGAATATTATTCGAAATGGGAATAAATTGGAGATTTATTATTCGAAGAGGTGGAAAAATTCAAATATCTTGGAGCAACAGTAACAAATATAAATGACACTCGGGAGGAAATTAAACACAGAATAAATATGGGAAATGCCCGTTATTATTCGGTTGAGAAGCTTTTGTCATCTAGCCTGCTGTCAAAAAATCTGAAAGTTAGAATTTATAAAACAGTTACATTACCGGTTCTCCTGTATGGTTGTGAAACTTGGACTCTCACTTTGAGAGGACAGAGATTAAGGATGTTTGAGAATAAGGTTCTTAGGAAAATATTTGGGGTTAATAGGGATGAAGTTACAGGAGAATGGAGAAAGTTACACAACACAGAACTGCACGCATTGTATTCTTCACCTGACATAATTAAGAACATTAAATCCAGACGTTTGAGATGGGCACATATGGGCGAATCGAGAAATGGATATAGAGTGTTAGTCGGGAGGCTGGAGGGAAAAAAACCTTTTGGGAGACCGAGACGTAGATGGTAGGATAATATTAAAATTGATTTGAAGGAGGTGGAATGTGATGATAGAGACTGGATTAATCTTGCACAGAATAGGGACCGATGGCGGGTTATGTGAGGGCGGCAATGAACCGTCGGGTTCCTTAAAAGCAATAAGTAAGTAAGTAAGGAAGTAAGTATGATTTTTGGTGATGAATAAAGTCGGTTATATTCAGGGATGTTGTGGCCCGAAATTCCTGGCATTTGCCTTACGGTTGAGGGAAAACCCTGAAAAATCTCAACCAGGAAATTTAATCGGGGCCCTCTGCGTAAGGGACAGCATACTGACCCCTACACCAGAGAGGTGGCCTAAATATTTGTTATGCACTAAAATATGTAAGCATATATGTAACTTAAAACATCTGAATAATGATTCCTTTGGTGTGATTGACCGACATTTCAGCTTTTCTTAAGCTAAATATATAAGAACAGAATATGTAGCCTAATTACATAAAATACAGACTCTAGTTATTAATTTAACTTTTATACGTAATTGTTTACTTCTGCTACAACAAACCATCACTATATCTGCTACACACTGAATATGATTGAGATTCAGCAGGCGGTTACCGCGGATATGTCTTAATCAGCAAGCAAACAAATGAAGCGCGGATTCTCTGCGGGGGTCACGCATTTGAAAGTATGCCAGCAATAGAAGGGGCGGGGGCGGGGCTCCACTGATGTTCCTCAACGGGTGGGCCGCGGCCCGCCCAAGGCTCATCAATTGACCCCTCGCGTATGCAAGTCAATTCACTTCAATCATTTCTTTCTCGATTATCTATCCCATTTGCGTAGTTAGTTCCCATAGAAAAGGATGTGGTTTTTCCTTCGAATTTTTAAGCAACTATTACGTTGATGCATAAATTTGTAGCGTTTTTATTCGTCAAACTATAACCTATTTCCTAACGCAGTGTTCGTGGCTAACGAGAAAGATAGGCTTCGGCGCGAATCGGTGTCACGTGGTTATCGTGGTCTAGTCACGGTCATCTGACAATCGCCTAATATAAATAGGCTATATGTTCAAAGTTCTTAAAAAATAAAAGGAATTGCTATATTAAACTGATGTTAAACGTGCATTTATACAAGGTGATTCACTAGGATTTACCGTCCTTTACGGATCTTATTTCCGAAGACATTCTGAGCAAAAAGTGGTGAACGCGTGATCTTGGTCAGCGTGCAGTCGGCAGCCAGCGCGAGCGCTACGGAAATCAAAGATAGTCGTATGCCAGTCTTACGATGGTGACTAATAATTGCGAGCGAGAGCTCTTTTATGCCCGCTGCGCGCGCGCGGAACTCTTTTACCTGTAAACATTGCTAAAGGATGTACAGATCTTAGAACACAGCGCATCATGACGGAACGGAAGCGCTTAAAGCTTTCAAGGAAGAGTGGAAGATACAATATTTATGCTTCGAACATGGTGATGAAGTCCAGTGTTTGTTGTGTAAAAAAAATATCATTTGCAAAAAAAGCAACATAAAACGGCATTATGAGACGCAACATGAAAAAAATATAGGCATTATTCAGGAGAAGAGAGAAATAAATTCGTTTCGGAATTGACATCGAAGGTAAATTAATTTACATTTAGGTCAGTAGATTGTATCTAGATTCCTTTTATTTCTTTATTTTAAATGTATTGTTGATGTTTTATTTGTTGCTTGTTTCTGGATATTTACTTTTATTAGACTACGTGTTTCTTTAATTTAGAAATAATATTTTATCTTTGATTGTACTTTAACTTATACTGTGACTAAGCTCAAAATGCTAATTCACTTTTATTCCAATAACTATTTTCAGGATTTTGAGCAAATATGAACTAAACATTTCGAAAACTTTGATGCAAGGAGCTTTTTTTAGTAACGTCAATATAAAATATACTTAAAAATATAATTTCAAAACTGTTAGACCTAATTGCACCAAATTTTGTGCAGATATTATTATAGATCTGTTTATATAGTTTAAATTTCACAAATTTTTGGCTGAAAATTATGGAAGTTTTAAAAGTCATGCATATCCCCTTAAATGATTGACCCCAAAAATTACGATGGCTCTCAATATTTTAATTTAAACAATTTGTTTTTTCGTGTTACGTGCATCTCACAAATCACTGTAAGAAAACTCATGACATAATGACGACTGGAGAGTAAGGACTACATTTTCACAATCACACAATCAGTATACTCTATTTCAATTAAAATTGCCATTATTATTTGTTGAACAAATACTCAAAAATATTTAGAGATCATACACGTCGAGCAGGTAGACCCTATTAGTTTCTCCTAACCAATGAAGTGAAGTATTTACATAATAAATAATGGCTTTTAACAATAAAATGGTTACATACAATTAACTTATCCTATTTCTCTTTTCGTTCCTAAAAAACCTTTCCCTTTGCGATTTGTTTATATATGTATATGTATATTAAATAACTTAGTAATTAACCCTATTACATAGCCAGAAATTTAGTAACGCAAGTTATTGTAATAATTGCTGCCTTTATTCGCTGCATGTGCATGTACTGTACATCCCTGTTGTTTACGTTATGGCGCTCGTAGAGGAAGCGCTATGGGCTCGTGATCGAGGTCGAGCTCTTCTACCATGATTGGGAGCTAATATCATCTCATCCCTGCCGTATGCAGTTACGTAGAGCGACGAGTGCCGTTCACATGTGTGCGGACAAGTGTACTCAAGCATACGGTGACATTTTTAAAAAATGTGTTGTAAACTCTCCAAGACTGTTAATTAGGACGCAAAATTGAACTGCAAATAATTAAGTCGGTGGAACTGGTGTGATTTGTAATAATTGTTGTGATAAGTGCGTAAGAATAATGTAATTTTCCAGTTAAAATAGAAAAAGATGTCTGTACGAAGCAACTAAGGAGTTCACAGCACATTTTTAGCTTCATAATACTTGCCTATTAAAGAAATGATACTTCTGAATGGTTCATTCTCTGTTTGTATTATTCTTTCACCTTCAAACTAAAGAAAATAGTAATATACGTTACAAGAGCGGTATGTTGACGTTTTCATGGTCGAGGAAAAGATTGAACAAGCGAAACGTAGTTGAGCTTTTTTAATTTCCGAGAACATGAAAACAAACATATCGCTCGTGTATCGTACATTATTTTGTGCGAAGATCGTTTATTACATACCTGAAAGACGAATTTCTAATTAGTTGCAATGAAATCTCCATGTTAGTTTCTGTTTAATGACGGCAACTTCGGAACACCAAAATATCTTTCTTCAACATTGTTGCTATAAAATGTTTTCTGTGTTTACTATACTCCAGGAGGCCGTGATATACGTCTGTCTTCCCCCCCCCCCGGTCTATAAATGCGAACTTAAAACAAACGGTAAGGTTATGTAATGATTTATTTTTCATTTTAATATTTTAACAATATTATTTATATAACATATTGCAGTAATAACATCGGCATCAGGATTCTTGTTGATTTTTTCACGGCTTCCTTAATGTTACTTGTATCAGGAATGCAATAAGTTTCGTGGAGTAGTAGATTTTACTTAATTTTTGCAAATATTTAGGTGAAATTGCAGTGATAAGTTTCCAATTTATAATTATTACTATGTTAAACGTCTCTAAAAATAATATGTTAAAAGCCTAAAGCAGTAAAATGAATGTCGCGCTTAAGCGGTAAGAAGAGGGAAATTGTTGTGTGTGTTACGTTGGGAATACTGAATGTGGTATTTCACACTTACCGCGTATTGGTTCTGTGCGGAAAACAAGCAAATACGCACGATCTCGCAGAAACGTATTTTACAAAAACTTTAAATTTGTGTAACTCTGAAAATATTGAGAATAGGAACTATGTTTATATGACATTTTTTTGCTCAAAATGTCTTCAGAAATAAGCTCCGTGAAGGACGGTAAATTCTCGTGAATCACCCGGTATGTTCGAAGTTCTAAAAAATAAAATAAATTACTGTATTGAACTTATGTTAAACGTGCATTTATATATAGACTTGTTCAGTGTTGATCATGTTATGACTAAAGGCGGCTTCACAATTGCCCGGGAACGGCAACTAGAATGAGAACGGAAAGCCGAGAAACGAGAACGGGAATACTAATATTTACAACTGAACGGAAAGACGAAGCGTCTGCTTTATTCTATTGTTTCAAGATGGACGACGACGAATTAGTCACATATTTTGGACTTACTTTGTTATGTTATAGTCGTTGACAGCACTAAAAGAAGGTGAATACTATTCACTATAGCAATGTCTTACACATGTTTAATACATATGAAAGTGGGAAATGAGAACTTCATTGCAGTGCATTTCTTAGTACATAAGGTCATGTGCTAGTATGTATTTTATACGAATGAGGATAATAGATAATATCAACGTATACAGTAGTAGTAAATAAAAAACCGGACCGACCCTTGTAGCTGATTTCAGAGCCTTGTTCACTCAGAGGACGATAGACTGGTAACTATGACTATTGTGGTTCGAATCCTGCCTGGGAAGGAAACTTTTTTTTGTTCCTTATTCAAATTTATTCCCAATCCTTTTCGATTGCAGCGATATTTTACTACTTAATTAGCTTATTATTCCCAGAACATGAATTTTTGCAGCAATCGACAGTGACGAAGCTTGAGTTGTTGAGGGTACTAGGAACAATAGACTGTGCCGGTACTATTTCGCATTGTCTGTAATGAGGCGATAGTAATCATCCTAGTGGTTAGCAGCTATCTATGGATGCATATTCCCTACATATTGAACTTCGTGACTGTATATACAGGGACATCATTTTATTTTTACTTCAATTTTTATTGTACCTGAGTTTTTGAATGTACTTCACTCCCACCCCTTCTACTAATGAAGTTGAACCGTCCTCCACACAGATCCAAGACCGCATATACAGTAATAGTAGCCTTACAGTACGTTCCAAAAATATGTTCGCGTTTTCCAATGACGAAAGAGATTTCAATATTGCATCATTTTCGCACAGGTACTGTCGTCCATTTGCCTACGTCGCATTCCGGTTTTCCCCACCAGCTTCTATTCGCCTCTCTGTAAAGGCTAGTGGCTGGGCTGTCTCAGCTCTTTTCTGAAAACATTAATTTCTGTTAGGAATTGGACGTTTACGTAATGTTATACAACTGTTTAAAATAACTTAAATAAAAGGGCCTCGTTAAGTAATTAACTGTCACGTAATTTCCCTCCTTTCTACGATCCTGCGACATAATCACTTGGACGGACAGTAGATAGCATGTCTGAGTAATTTTATCTTTTCGGATCGAACATAAGTGAAGATTGAATTTACAGTACGTAAGGTACTCTTTTACAGAGTAGGTACAGAATTATTTCAACATGAGTTACTAGTACGAAGGACGAAACTGGTAATTGGAATTACACACATTAGAACTGAAGCCTGTATCGAAACGAATGGCCACCATTTTCAAAAATGTGTTTAAATATCCATATTATGATTGTTTTTCAATTTAACTTCATTCTCTATAATGTACGGTAATATGCTGTAGACAGTATAATATACACTGCATAATGAATACGTCCGCATGGACAGCTCAGTTCGTGAGCAAAAACATTAATTGTTAATACTGTACTGTATTTTGATTAAACAAAAACCTAATGAAAATTATCAAACTCAAAAGCGTGATATTTCCTAGTTTACGTAAATGGATGAACTACTTTTCTTCCCTCCTATAACTAGTAGAGTGATTTGTTTGTATATTACGCCACCGAACTCCAGTCGTGGAAGGGGATAGCAACCGTTGATCCAAAGGTATAGCCAGGTTAATATCAGAAATGTTAGTAAAAATAAAATGATGTCCCTGTACTAGATTGTGGTAGAGATATGGACAGGGAGCTTGAACTCGGCTGACCTGTATTTACGTCTGTGCAGAGTACTGCCTGCTGAACACGTTGCCACGTCTCTCACGCCAGAATATTAACAAATTTAATCATACATTTTTATTTAATTTTACGAAAACGTAATAGAACACACAAATATTTATTTAAACTAATATTAACTCTTTGCTAGATGTATCTACTGCTGTAATTGTTTGCATAATTTTAGTAACGATATAAAAAAAGAAATATTTTTTCCTGGGAAAACTATCGGGTTTTCACCCTATGTTGTATGGACATTTTTTGATCCTGTAGACCGACCCCGACGACTGTTAAAAGGACGGCACTTATACCCATTACACCCTGTATACATTTTCTGTCGTAGACAAACAGAATAACGAAAATCACTTCTGGAGATAAGTATTTCGGTAAAAATTTTGAAATAGATTCTGTGCGGAATCATAATACTATCTTCTTTTACTTCGTATAATCAGAAGAAAAATGTGATGTTATTGTGTAGTAGTCCTATTTATAAACCTAGTTTAAATAAACATAACATCGGTACCGTATGTAATTTTTGAGACACCATTGGAGATTGCCGAGATTCTAAGCCAGAACTCTGGTGTGGAAAAAGAACCATGAAAGCAATTCCTTAATTCCTGTAAGCATAAGTATGCAATTATTTACAGACATGTAACAGGACACAGTCCAGCCCAGACGGACGTGTTTTGTCTTCAATTATCTGCCCGCACTTCTTGCCTAACAACTTTCTACCTAGCAACGATGTGATGTCACATACCTTTAATAACAGACTAAGACCATGTCGTTATTCTATTTGCCTATAATCATGCCAATGGTAGGGAGGAGTAGATGATTGGGTCGCAATGAAAGTAATTTTGTTATCATGGAAACGTGTCAACGATTATATCCGAAGTGTGTCTAAATCACATAATATATAACAAAGTCGACGCTGCGGTTTGTCTTTTAGTTCCTGACTGTAATAAAGTTTGTATTTACAGTATATCGCCTATTTCTTTTTCGAGTTATTAACAATCCTTTTTCCATAGGACTGAAATAAACTAAATGTAATGAAAATAAGTAAGGAGAGCTGAAAGAATATTTTTAACCACAATGTAATTTTTAATTAGGGATAAAACGACCTGTATTTTTTTTTTTATTTTAACAGGTTATTTTACTTTGTCTTATCAACATCTTAGGTTATTTAGCGTCTGAATGAAATTAAGGTGATAATGCCAGTGAAATGAGTCCGGGGTCCAGCACCGAAAGTTACCCAGCATTTGCTCATATTGGGTTGAGGGAAAACACCGGAAAAAAATCTTAACCAGGTAACTTGCCCCGCCGGGATTCGAACCCGGGCCACCTGGTTTCGCGGCCAGACGCGCGACCGTTACTCCATAGGTGTGGACTACAAATGATATCAAAAATAACGAGAATAATATTGTAATATATATTATATATATATATACATATCTAAACAAACTACATTAATTAATAACTGACATAAAACTCCAAAAAGTATATGGGGTGTTTCCGAAGTGGTGTTACAAACTTTCAGGGATGTTGGCGAAGGGCACATGTATCAATTTGACATAAGGAACTTGGTCCGGAAATGAACTGAGTCGAAAGTTATAAGCAAAAATAGTTGTGTGGAAACGGAATTGTAATTTGGCACCACGTGCCCCCCTTCCCTTAACCTTTGGAACAGTCGTGGAAAGATGGTATGGGCCGGATGTCTCCTATGTGGGTACTTTCCCGATACAATCTGTGAGCTTGTCTGCTGTTCCCATTGGCTCATCCGTATTCGAAAATCAGGTCTGCTTATTCCGCTCTCGTGTACTCCTCGATTTCACTAGGACTGATCGACTGGACACTGCAACTTGTACACATACACTGCTGTCTACAGACGTGCATATCAGGACCGACCATGTCCGTTACACATTATGCTCTCTGCATTGCTTTAGTGTAGTTTCCTGTCCCCATCCCTCAGACAGCACACTGAATGGAATACTGTAGGTAGACAACGTAAACAACGTCGGATGAATACAGTGTGTGTAAGATGTACAGATAAATAGCCTACACATAAATAAGGTGTACAGGGGAATAAAATTATTTCATTTCCACAAAACTATTTTTGCTTATAACTTTCGACTAGGTCATTTCCGGACCAGGCGTCTTTATCTCAAATTGATACATGTGCCCTTCGCCATCATCCCTGAAAGTTTGTAATACCACCTCGGAAACACTCTGTATACTACACATTAAATGGGTCCAAGTTCAATCCATGCAAATTAACATATTTTATACATCTGCAGACCGGAGAGAGAGATTTAGAATTTCTATTGTAAAAAATTTTATGAAATCTTAAACCTTTATCAGGAATACGAAGACTGATTTTGCTTAAGAAGGATTCACAATCAATATCACCCTTAATTACTTTACAAAAAAATAAATAACCAAGATCTTGACGTCTGGCAAATAAACCACAGCAATTAAAAAAAAAAAAAAAAAATATATATATATATATATATATATATATATATATATATATATAAGAACACAAGGAAATAAATTTTCTTTGAATATTCTCCAATTTAGCCGAGTCAGTGGAAGTAATGGAGTTCCTACAACAGATGATGATGGTAATGATGATGATAATAATAATGATAATAATAATAATAATAATAATAATAATAACAATGACAATAATAATAGTTTTATACTCATAGTATTAATTTCCAATTGTACTTAAACAACTTTTGTTTAAAACAGTTTTTCATTTGACGCCTGAGAAGAAAAGTTATTTTGTATGAGCAAATAAGCCTAAGTCGGACATTCTGTATGTTTCAAAGACTCAATTTTTCATACTCGTAAGATTGGTTGAATTTAGGAAGAATTTTATAATTTACACATTGCATTGTTTATATTTAGTTTGAACTCTTATGTAATCTGCAAAATAGTCTGGATTACAAAATATATAAGCGCAACATCTAATTATAAAGTGGTTATTTCCCCCCCCCCCAAACTGCAGTAAACTATTTCATGACCAAAACGCAATATGTAAACACAAAACAGACATCGTAAACTTTGTGTACAATTTTCCGTTGACGCTTAAGTTTAAACTCTTCCCTCCCCCCCCCCCCAACATAGGTTTATGTCACTTATATCTCTTGTGCTCTAGACTTCTCAAACATTTTGTCCCTTCGTCACGTTTGAGCGCGAAGAAACTTGTTTGCGCGCTTTCCTCCGGCCATGCCAGAAGTCACGTGAACGACAAGAAAGGAACAGCGATTGAGAACCCTCGCAACTGTGGGGAAACGACTCACTGAGCTCGGCTTGGAATACCTGGTTGACATTAAGAACCAGGACTTATAAAATAATTTATACTACGCGTGGCACAGAAAGGAGACTAGAATAAATAATATTCTGACAACGTCCCAACACCATCTTTAATCTATCGTTACTTACTATGCTGATGTCCATAATCCAGTTGGACAGAACAAAATTATAATTAAGCCTTATTGGTTTTTTACCACTGTATAAACTTTCTACTCATTTCCCATTATATACAAAATTCACAGATACATTTTAAAACGCCTTTTCTTTTTAGTTAAATTTCATTATTCTAATACAGCGATGACCAAAGCGGGTGTCGTGATTACATCGTGTAATCACAGACATTCAAACGGGTACGAGGAATTTCCTGCACATTGCTGTGGTTTTCATTCACATATTGAAGGCAAGCAGTGGCGGTATCATGTCCCTCTACAAACTCTGTCTCTACAAGCAGTAAGAGGTGGTTTCGTAAAGAATGAGAAGGAGAACTTTTTTGATGTTCTGTCGGACAAAATGTAATATGTTTACTTTGCTCAACTGTTCAATTAGGAGTATATAGAAACATTAATTGCCACTCTGAATAATATATTATTATTATTATTATTATTATTATTATTATTATTATTATTATTATTATTATTATTATTACTGACCACTAAGTATGTGTTCCTATAATTCTTCAGTACGTGTATGAATATTGATATTGTTAGATCTTCTCCCTAGAAGAATAAAATTATTAGGTTTTATCTCAATTTTAATCTTCTTCATATTTAGATGAGGGAACTATTTATTAGCTGTTCATTTAATAATAATATTGTAGAAAAATTGATTCAGTGTTATGTGCTAATGAACTGTTAAACGCCAGGAACTGACAAGTCTTAAATCATAGCCAGGAAGAGAAAGATGAGATAAATAAATGTAATAGAAGAGAATTTCTCAAAAGAGTAATGATTAAAATAGCTTAAATAATTTGTCCTTAAGAAGTTTTTAATTTTGAAAAACTACGAATTTCTCGGCCAAGTATCGAGAGAAGAATTTAGAAATTTCCTGATTATATTCTAGAGGAAGGTTAAAAAAAGAAGCGGGATTGATCAAGATGTTAGTATAGGAACCATCACTGGTTGTAGTTTTCATGCCAAGTACCTTTCCTCCATCTCCTTACTTCAAAGGTTGTCTGTTACATGTAATCACTGCAGCTCGAGTTTTGGTCACCGCTGTTCTAATATCTCTTTCTTTATCTTCTTTTGTTACAGGTAAAGTTTCGTGCATGGTTTTCACGCGTGTGATATTACTTTAATGCGCATGCCCACATGAATACCTGCGTATCACTAATCTACTAGCAGCCATGTTGGACAACATTACAATGGAGTCAGATGACGAGGTGGATGTCAGCGGTCTCTGGAACGAAGGTAAGTTTCTCGAAAATATTGTGGCAGATCTGTATCTTTCCAAGAGTTCTCCATTCAGAACTGTGTGACTTTTACTTTTCTTCCGAATCACTTACAGCCGTATTATTTTATAAGGGTTTGGAAAAGTAATTTCCTAAATATCTATATATGTATTAAAACGTGATTTCCGATTGCACGTTTCGTAAATATTTAGAGAGCTGGCAATTTATCATGGCTAACACATAGAGCCTACCTCTTATTTCTTAATCATTCACAATGTGTTAATACATCGTGCGCTTTTGTTAACACTTACCACACGTCAGTTGTAAATTGACCAGTGTTGATTTCACGAACTATACTTGGTTCACCGCAATGCAATGCTCTGCACTCCGTAATCGCCTACGATGTCTTCTACTATACAGTACAACGACAGTGGCGATATCAGCGCCCATAGATCATATAACACACGCGTTAGTTAAATATAGTACACATAAATGTTAATTTGATCATTGTTTCTTAAACATGTATGTTTGTGTTAATACACCGTGTCTTCCGAATTTCATTTCCTTAAACATCTCTAGCTACTGGTTAACTGTTAAGTTATTTAAATTAATAAATATTATTTGTATACGCTATAAAACAACATCCCTTTAGAAGACTGCTAGATGGGGCCGAAACAAGTCTACACAGGTCTAATTCGTGACGTTGATGATGATAAAACAAGATTGGACAGACTGAAAGATAATTTCAAACACGTTACAAGGGAAACATATCATAATCAAAATCAAACCACACAACAATTCAACCTACGCAGAACACATCTTAATACTCCAACCACAACTACAGCAACATAAACACAGACATGAAAATACTACA
The DNA here is from genome assembly GCF_040183065.1 of Periplaneta americana. Lineage (NCBI taxonomy): Eukaryota > Metazoa > Arthropoda > Insecta > Blattodea > Blattidae > Periplaneta > Periplaneta americana. The sequence continues at coordinate 73,062,261 of NC_091118.1, forward strand.
TATTCAACCAAAAAAACTAGAAATTCAATATCTAAAAAAATACGAAATCTACAGATACAGAAAAATATACTCACACTACATTCTAAACACGCAATTGAATTTCAGAACACACACCGTTTTCGATGCAATCCTGAACACACCCCACCCTAACTGGAAACCAGAAGACAGAGCTGAAAAATCACTTGGATTCAGCAGATGATGAAAATAACGTTGAAACTAGTCAATCAGGTACAATAATATAATTTTAAATATTAACGCAGTGAAGTTGTTATTTATTAATTTTAATAACTTATTAGTTAATCAGTGATGATATAAATGTTGAAAAAGCGTATACAAGGATGAAGAATATGTATCTAATGCATTAATATTTATCCAAATTTCCCAAGTGCTCATATCGTAACCATCTTGAGTACTATTAATTAATCACGATTCCTAACTGTAGACATCTTATCGATCTGTAATAATTATGGTAAATTAAAATAACTTATCCGAACAGGGCAATAGTCTATTAAGGGGGCAGATACACCATTGGCCTACAAAAATTTAGTGAAATTCATTTTTTATGTATCTCAGCTACTATAAAAGCTAAATTAACGAAACTTTTCTTGCTTAATATACATACATTACACAGTATAAAACACTATTCAGAATATTAAAACAGCTGATAATTTCCTGTAAAAATAATATCAAATTTTCATATTTTTCCAACTGTAAAGCTTTTAGATAATAAAATATATAATTAATTAAATATCTGCATGATTCTTTTACTGGAATCTTTTAAAGACCAACATGAACAACATAGTTTAGGATGTTTTATCTATTTCTTTAAGAATTTTTTTCCTTAAACGTTACCTTCTATATTAAATTTTCTAAAAATTTTGATTAAGAAAAAAGTATTTTCTAAAGGAATAGGTAAAATATCTTAGACTGTGTTGTTGATGTAGGTCTTTACAATATTTATGTAAAAGAAACATGCAGATATATAATTACTTGTAGATTTTATTTTGTGAAAGTTTTCGGTTTAAAAAAAAATATGCAAATTTGATATTATTTTTAAAGGTAATTATTAGCTATTTCAGTATTCTTAATAGTGTTTTATAAAGTGTAATGTATGTATATTAAGCATGAAATGTTTCGTTCATTTAGCTTTTATACTAGCTGAGCTATAAAAACATTAATTTCACTAAATTTTTGCAGGTAATGGTGTACCTTCCCTGATACTTTGTGATATCCTAACTTTATAATTCTTAACTATACATTACAGCATTATGCAATATAATAAATCGTTGGGTCTTTCGAATTATACAGCAGTGACTCATCTACACTAGCGTTAATTCATAATGAATTTCGAAAGGCTTATTATTTAACACAATGACAGTGCTTTTATTCATATGGACTTCGAAACTGCACGTTTCTTAAACATACAGAATGGTGTCAATTTAATGTGTCTTCCAAACATCATAATATATTCCAACCGTTTACAGAGTATTCATTTATCTTGGTTTCCGAACTCCGTAATTGAACTATCTTCATTTCAAATTTCATATTCCTTAACATCTGCATATTAACCTTTTTATCGTGACATCCTAACTGTTCTATAACGTGTAAAAGTTAAATTAATTTATCGAAGCTTCAAATCTCAGCGTTTATTAGATCTGTAGGCCTATAAGGGGTTTAGGCTACATTTTCATGTTTTCCCACTCTCGTATTAGTGTGACGTCCTTTTGAGGAATATAACAGTTTCTGATTTCAGATATAGCAAGTCAAATAAATGGTAAACAATATAACATGGAAATAAGATGAATAGGGCCCGGATGTTTATGACCTATAAATTTCCAAAATGTTAAATGTTATGTTTTATTTAACGACGCTCGCAACTGCAGAGGTTATATCAGCGTCGCCGGATGTGCCGGAATTTTGTCCCGCAGGATTTCTTTTACATGCCAGTAAATCTACTGACATGAGCCTGTCGCATTTAAGCACACTTAAATGCCATCGACCTGGCCTGGGATCGAACCCGCAACCTTGGGATAGAAGGCCAGCGCTATACCAACTCGCCAACCAGGTCGACTAAATTTCCAAAAAATTACCTATAAAATTCCCCTAAAATTCTCTTAAAATAACCTAGAACAGTAAAAAAAGGCCTAATGGAAATTATCAATTTTGGTCTATACATATATTAATAATTATCTAATAATTACTTTATAAGTACAATTATCACTAGGTCACTTTTATTAATATAATATGAAAAAAATTAATAACTAAACATAATTCAGCTAGCATTGCAATATACCACTATAGTCATCCCTCAAATCATCATTGTTAGTAAATCATTTATATTACCTTATTTTGTATTTAAGATCAATATTTTATTTAATATCTTAGAAATTAAATAACTTGTGGGCCTACTAAATTTAGGCGGTTTATGTAGGCCCATAAAGAATACTTAACACCAGCCTTATGCAATTTTACACATGTTTTACTTAAGAGGTTAGGTACAACTTACAGCAGAGTAAAATTTTTGGAAATATTCAACATTTTTTCCCTCCATTAATGTATCTTGTACAATAATGAAAATTAGTATGTGAAAAGCACTGTCCTTCTGCTATATGAATATATATATATATATATATATATATATATATATATATATATATATACGATTTAAAAAAAATTATTTACATTTTTTTTTCAACATTCAGTTCACTGTGCAGTGATGAAGCGTTTCCCACATAACTCAAAAACTATCCAACACTCTGTGATGACATTTTTTGTGTGTATTTATGCATGTCATATCTACACTATGTTGCAAATAACTTCTCTACCTTTAATAGATTATCTGATAAAAAATAAATTCATTTAAAAATGGTCAAATATCAGTATTTTCTTCTAACACAAAATAAAATAAAATATTATTTATTAAAGAATGTAGTTGAAAGAGCATGAAATTGTAAACATGAGCTTCATAAATATAATAAAAGAGAGAGAGAACTTGAGAAAGTTAACAAGTTTATGAGTTATTACGAAGGAAACGTTTCATCACTGCACAGTAAACTGCTACCATTTTGAATTTTGAAAAAAGTATATAAACAATTTTTTTAAATCGTAAAAATATTTTTTCATATAGGCCTAGCAGAAGGACAGTGTTTTACACGTACCAAGTTTCATTATTGTACAAGATACAGTAATGGAGGAAAAAAAATGTTCAATATTTCCAAAAATTTTACTGCTGTAAGCTGTACCTAACCCCTTAATAATAATAATAATAATAATAATATGTTTAAGATAATGCATTAAACATTTAGGTCTAGCAGTATTTAAAACCACTATGAACGAATGAAAGCTCTATTCCATTAATCTATTACAATTTTCTCTGTTCCCTCTTACATAAACTGCCTCAGTTGTTACCTAAGATCTGAATTATTGTTTCTTTTGGTGTCGGCTCCACTTCCCGCCCCCCCCCTCCCCGCTCGGTATACTACAAATCTCCCCTGGGGAAAGGTCTGAATTCAACACTAATTTACGACACCAATATTTTCTTGATCCTTGGAACGAAACTTTGGGTCCCTTCAGTAAGGAACCTCTAGCCAATTGTAGGGTCTACACGAGTACATCTGGACTTAGCCTCCTCTTTCAAGTCAAATCATTCTTTGTGGTCTCCAAATGAAGATATCGAAGTAGTGTCGCTGGACGTCTTCGCCCAGTTCTCTGTTTACACACGAGGGTTGACTTTGTCCCACCTCCTCTTCGAATGAGTCGTAATGCTTAGTCGTAAAGCAAAGCCTGCACAAGAACAGTTGAAAGCTAATTGCCCCAAGTTAATTATATATGTCTAGAAGAGTAATTACGTTGCCGTATGGGACATTGACCCCTATCCTGCAACGCGCTTTTAGTACCTTATTTTACAACACACGCACATTATCGGCTACTTAAACAGTGGCTACCGTACCAAATGTGGTAAGCGACAGAGGTTTTTAACTGCTAGTACAACTTGTGAAAATAAAATGCCACTTTTCACCAGATAAATAACCATAATGGAAAAACCAGAAAGTTATGCTCACTGTGTTCATAAATACACTGTCATGAACTCTGTAATTGAGGCGGTAGCCGGAAAATGGGTCCATAGGTCTATTGGCCCTTTTTCAGGAGAATGTTCAATTCGATTCTCCGTTTTAAAATCTACTTGCTTACGTAATTTCGTTTCAGTATCTTGTAAACAGAGGGCAGGGTAACTAATTGAATGAACCCATGGACCCTTGCGTAGTTGTGGAACTCAGCAAACATCAGTGAAGATGATCCTCAAAGTGAGTGTGAGTCCATCCAGGATGTGCACTAAAGTGTAAACTGCACTCTGAAGATAAAGTTTGGAGTGAGTGTGAATCCATTCTAGATTAATACAGGGACATCATTTTATTTTTACTTCAATTTTTATTGCACCTGAGTTTTTGAATGTACGTCACTCTACTAATGAAGTTCAACCGTCCTCCACACAGATCCAAGACCGCATATACAGCCACAGTAGCCTTACGGTCATAGTAAACAGTACATTCCAAAAATATGTTCGCGTTTTCCAGTGACGAAAGAGATTTCAATATTGCATCATTTTCGCACAGGTTCTGTCCATTTGCCTACGTCGCATTCCGGTTTTCCTCACCTGCTTCTATTGGCCTCTCTGTAAAGGCTAGTGGCTGGGCTGTCTTAGCTCTTTTCTGAAAACATTCATTTCTGTTAGGAATTGGACGTTTACGTAATGTTATACAACTGTTTAAAATAACTTAAATAAAAGGTCCTCGTTAAGTAATTAACTGTCACGTGAGTTCCCCCCTTTCTATGATCCTGCGACATAACCATTTGGTCGGACAGTAGGTAGCATGTCTGAGTAATTTTATCTTTTCGGATCGGGCAGAAGTGAAGATTGAATTTACAGTATGTAAGATACTCTTTTATAGAGTAGGTACAGAATTATTTCAACATGAGTTACTAGTACGAAGGACGAAACTGGTAATTGGAATTACACACATTAGAACTGAAGCCTGTATCGAAATGAAGGGCCACCATTTTCAAAAATGTATTTAAATATCCATATAACGATTATTTTTCAATTTAACTTCATTTTCTATATTGTACGCTAATGTGCTGTAGACAGTATAATATACACTGCATAATGAATAAGTACGTCCACATGGACAGCTCAGTTCGTGAGTAAAAACACTCATTGTTAATACTGTACTGTATTGTGATTAAACAAAAACCTAATGAAAATTATCAAACACAAATCGCGATATTTCCTGGTTTACGTAAATGGATGAACTACTTTTCTTCCCTCCTATACCTAGTAAAGTGATTTGTTTGTATATTACGCCAGTATCATCGAACTCCAGTCGTGGAAGGGGGTAGTAAACGGTGTTTACGGTTCACAACCGTTGATCTAAAGGTATAACCAGGTTAATATTAGAAATGTTAGTAAAAATAAAATGATTTCCCTGTACTAAATAACCTGGTAATCTGTATTCTGTACCCAACAGATATTCTTGATTTTTACGTATTCGGTAGAATTTATGACATAACTATGAGATATATGTAAGAAATACAATTTTACTAAAATGATTATGAGCTTGTAAACCTCTGTAATGTGCGCTGTTCAATGCTGATGTTTAATTTTTGATAAAATGTAATCATATTCAAAATATTTTGATAAAATATACTTGTTTCTGGAAAAAGGATATATAAAATGCTCCAATAATATATATAACACTATTAAAGTCGGAATTCATTATTTAACAAAAATTTGTAGACAAATATTATTGTAACAGTATGCAAATTGTTATTTTGATAAAAGTGCATTCAAATCGCAATTACATGTAAATAAATCTTTCAATCATTGTCTTCTCGAAACATATCTTTTGCTTATGGGCCCTTTTTCCTGCTACCACCTCCATTATACTCATGTTCCCACTGTCTTTAGCCCAAAGAAAGAATATTACGCCCGGAAGGACCTCAATAGTTTTAGTCATTTCTTAAGTTAATAAATTTTATTTAAACTTATGTGTGAATTAGAGATGTGCAAATCTAACTGCGCTCTCGCTCGCTGTGTTCGTTGCACTTGTCTTTCGGATCTCGTCTCGTAACTCTCGTGCGCTTCGAGTCGCTCATTATTCTCGAAATAGCATTTGGTCGTCGCGTCGTGGAAAGCTTTCGTAACTTTGAATAACATATATTATTGAAATAAATAACATTAGAGATGTTTAACTGATACAAAAAGACAAAAGCAAACAGTATTATAGTTACCAAAATGTTTTGATTCTTTTATCAGATATCACCTATGATGGTATAAATAGAAAAAAAATACTCAAATAAATTTGCATTTCTAAGAAACATAAAACATAACGTTAAATAAAGCGTTAATATCTTTTTAGTTGATATTCTACATTTGATCTCAAACATACGAGAAAAAAAATTCTAACCTTTTAATAAGGGCTAGTAACTAAATAAAGACTGGGGAACGGATTATTAAACACTGAAAGGTAAAGATGATGTTTCAAATAGGCCACTTGTTGTTTATACATATATAACAGTTGCCAAAATAGAACTGGTATAAACAACTGTGGCAATTCAAGGCTGCTTGACGTTCGAGAGTTGACCACTCCCGATATCTTTAAATTTCGCTTGAGTCGCTCACAGTGAACGACGTAGGGTATTCGGCTTTGCGGGCGCTGTTATTCTTGCTTTCTCTATCGTTGTTCAACTCTAACGTGAATACATATGTATGCACGTGTGTAGATTGAAGGAGGTAATAGAATACATTAAAATAGATAAAAAACCTATTATGCGTTTTATAATTAAGTACATGGTTAATTAGAAAATTAGGCTGTAAGTCTGCGTAGTTTGGCAACAGCTCGTCGCCGGCTCATGTATGTAAGCACACATGCACTCGGTCTGAACAACAAAATTCCGTCTCTTAGTTACTCCAGACAGTTGCCAGACTTCCTAATGACACGAAATAACGATACGTGTTAAAACTGTCCATTTTAATGAAAACAGCAAAGGGATAAATCATTCTTTCTCAGTTTCTGTAATGGTACGAGTAAAAGTTAGAATAATACAGATAGCACTTATCGAGGAAAACAATGTTAACATTTAAGGAAAAATTATGTTTTCTTAGAGGAATATTAATTTGGGACTAATATTTATTTTATGTATTTATTTCTCCAATAAGAACTGTAACATAAAATATAATATAAACAGATAAAACTTCATTTCACCCCTAAAAGAGTAGAACTCGTGATCGGGGGTGGATTCCTGAATTTAAATTGAGAAGTATATAATACAATTTGTTTATGTCTACTACATAATGATATATAAATTTAAATTTTACAATTTTTCATTATTTATCAAATCCATACATAATTTTTTAAATTTAATACTAGCACTATTAGAATTGACAAGATTAGGATATTTAAATGCAAATTTGTTATATATTCTTGGGCATAAATTACTACTATGATATTAGATTTTTTGCTGTATTCTATCCAAGGATTAAGCTGCTAAAATCTGCACAGTTGTAGACCTGTTACTTCCATTCTGTATGTATATAAATCTATGCATGTACTCGTATGTATATAGGGTGGGAGGGGGATCGATGTACCAGAATTTAAGAGATAATTCTGCATGTTAAATATAACAAAACTTTTATTATATTTTTTCTTCGATTAAACACCGTTAAGCAGAAAAAAATCTTTGCTCAATGTTTGCAGTGTTCTATTGCGGTAATGGCCCGAGAAAAATGGCTTATAGATGAACCATTGTCACATTCTATGTTGACCGTTAAAGTAAAGAAATTTTAAGAGCTGCTGATTCATAGAAGACGTTCACAAGGCAAGAGGCACTCTCTTTTCCTGCGAGCAACCTTATCTTCCAGGTTGTACTCGTTCGGAAAACATACTGCTGAGTGCTGTGGAAACTGTTCAAATGAAGAAAACTCTGCAAAATGTTTTAAATTTACATTGATTTTATCTGTCTCTTATTTCATTCTGTGTACAGTTTCTACCAGAAGTTTAAGGACACTCCTTCAAAAGAGATGTTTCACGTCTGTCCTTATAGCCTACTTATATAAAACGCCTATTTGTTTATACAGGGACCAAATACCTATGAAAAATTAAGTTTTCTTTCTGCAAACCCAATCGCTCTATCTTTCAAACTGCGGATTTTATAACAATTTTTCTGCTATGAAAAATTATTGGAAAATTACATTTTTTGTGGGATAAAAATTAATTACTCCAGAATGAATGTGCTTAGATAATTGAATTTTGGAATAGAGTTAAAAATATCTTAAACGCTTATTGTGCAAATATTACTTTTTGTTTAAACAAATTGTAACGCCTCATTCACGCATTAAAACCAGATTTTTTCTTTATTTTCTTTAAGTAAAATTGTCAATTTTCTAAAATTCTCTTGACTTTGAAATTCGCAGCAAATTGACCCAGGACCTTCACTGGCACTTGCGTCATAACATTGGGAGTTGTTAATACTGATCAATTAGCTTATTCCCTCCATTTTAGTAAACAGTTGTGGAGTTTGCTGCAAGTGTGGAAAGGTGAGATTTCTTCCTTAAAAAAAGTGCAAATGGATCGAATTCAGGACTGTGGGCGTGAAGTGGCAAATTTTTATGATGTGGAAGAATCACTTGAGATAATATCTAACTTACTTATGGCTTTTAAAGCCGCAAATTGAAAGTCATAAGTAACATTACAACTATATTCTTTATTCCTTACAGTACACTACAGTTTCTGCTTTTATTATTCAATAATTAGTTTCCGACCCGTGGTCATAAAAAAATATTTCAGAAAACGTATTATTTGTATTTCTTGTGTTAAATTTTATATTACCTTGTTAACATGTTTCAGTCTGCTATTGTCATCATCAGAACTGGTTGTTGCTGGTCTTGGCGCCTTTTGTTTTGTTTCCTGTGGGCACCAAGACCAGCAACAACCAGATCTGATGATGGCCAATAGCAGGCTGAAACATGTAAACAAGGTAATATAAAATTTAACACAATAAAGACAAATAATACGTTTTCCGAAGTGATATAGTGTTAAAAGTTATGTAATCAAGATGTATAAAAAAATATTTGTTTTGATCTCTTGCATCTTTTATCTAGAAGTTTGAGTATTGAATTTAGATACAACCTTTAGCAGTGCCAAAATGTGAGGACCCATTAAAAAATTAAAAAGTCCGCCCATATGTGCTAAACATAGGCCTATTACGTTTTATAATGAACACCTGCGAAAGCACTTTCAAATTTGTAAGATTATTCAGATAATTTTTAAAACTTCAAATATGATGTCTAATACCTCCGTGATACCTGTAACGTAAATTGTTAGATGTATTATAAATCCTGTGATCTTGCCATATGACATTTGCGTAGGTTATAGGGACAAAGGTGGAGACATCTAATGACATCTCTGATAACTTAATTACAATCATAGTAATTTGTGGGGCGGTGCACTGGACTGTCCCGGTATCTTGGCAAGTCTTGTTCAATGTATATCCGGTGATTTGAACTTTAAAATCATGAGAATTCTGAGGTTAAGCCCATAGGCGAGGTTAAATGTTAACAAGGTAGGCCACCAGTGCTGCACGCATAGAAAATCTGTAATTATCTGAAGAGATAATCAGTTTTCAGTTTCTAAAGGCAGCGTTCTACATAATAGATTTTTTTTAATTCCTCTGCTAATTTTCGTTTCAAAAGAACAACAGAATTTATTCTTATCTTTCCATTCCTATATATATATATATATATATATATATATATATATATACTTTTTAGTCAGTCTGGGTTACATTATCATATGTAATGTCAAAAGTGATTTTGAAGTCATCGATAAGTTAGAAAGTCACTTAGCATACTTTTCTTCAGAAGGGAAGAATTCATATCGTAGTTTTCAGGCTAAATTTGGCGACTTTGTACAAATTTTGAGGTAGGAAGTTAGATCCGTATCAGGGGCTTAATAACGCGCGGGTTTGTCCATAACTCACTGACAGTCCATATAGGGTGGAAGGGGACCGATGCACCAACATTTAAAGAAATGTTAAATGTTATGTTTTATTTAACGACGCTCGCAACTGCAGAGGTTATATCAGCGTCGCCGGATGTGCCGGAATTTTGTCCCGCAGGAGTTCTTTTACTTGCCAGTAAATCTACTGACACGAGCCTGTCGCATTTAAGCACACTTGAATCCCATCGATCTGGTCCGGGATCGAACCCGCAACCTTGGGCGTAGAAGGCCAGTGCTATCCAACTCGCCAACCAGGTCGACCATTTAAGAGATGATTCTATATGTTAAATATAACAAAACTTTTATTACATTTTCCCTTTCCTTAAGCACCGTTAAGCAGAAATAAAAATAGTCTTTGCCCAATGTTTGCAGATACTTATTGCTCTAATGGCCCGAGAGGAATCGCTCATTGCTATGCAAGCAGATAGTTAAAATAATGTGAACGTTAATGTATTGAATCTCTTTTTGCAAATTAAACCGTTTAGCCATTAGTTTAAATTTTAATTATAGGGAAAATCGTTGAAATAAATCTTGCAACGCAACGCACGTCGCGTGTTAACGACTGAGTACGACAGAGGAGAGGGGAAGATAAGGAGTGTAGGCCGCGCTTGCTTAGAGTTATTGCAGCAGCCGTGATGTTGCCAAATGCTTCATAGAAACATGACAGCTTCCTCATGATCTATTGCCACTTTCATTTTGGTGCAGAGGTTACCATCCATTCTGTATATCACAGTATACTAAAGTAGGTACTGAAATGTGCATGTGAAGAACATTTTTAAGTAATTTGTTTTATTTATACAATTTCAACTGAAAATAATGATGATAATGCGAGAAACATTTGAAAGTAAAGTCGCATCTCTAATGACGGCCTGCTACTACATAGGATTACCCGCATTACATTATTGTTAGCGTCGTATAATAACAGGCAATATTTTTCCATTTACACCATTTCATGGTGTTGTATCGTGGCTTACACTGGGTTAAGAAAGAAGCCAATAATTTTCCGGTAGTTTCTCAAAATGGAACGTTTTTGATGTGTAAGCGTCTTTCTCTATGACGCGTCATTCTCGTAGAACAGACAGACAATTGCCGTTTATATAATATATAGATTCTAGTGAAAAATTTTGGTTTTAAAAGTATGAAATTCTGATTTTTAGTACTGTAAAATTTGTAATATATGTGGAAATCACGTAACCATGACAACATTATACTTGCGTGCTTGCATGTTGAATGTAATGCATGGTAATTGTTTGATAGAGGCATACAAAAACAAATAGTGTATAAATCAACAACTTCATTAAAATGACTGGAAGATGAAGACATCGGGAGATGCTATCTGCGCATGCTCACAAAAACAAGTAACTGTCTCAGATTCATAATTGCAAATCACACGGAATTACCATGGCAGTGGGTGCTGGAGGCAACAGACCGCTCGCTGTCTTGGCAGTAGCTATGCCAAGCGAAGATAATTCTTTCTCTTTCCTATACCTTTTTAATTTCTTGTATTTACTTACTCCAACCCTCATTTTTCTAATCTTCTACTGAATTCTTATCTTCTTCCTTCCCTATTTCCTTTCCAGTACTCAATATTCTATTCTCACAAGCTTTACTTCTGTTTCTTTCTGCATTTTATTCTCAATTCTTTATTTTCCCTTCCTTCTTACTTTCCTTTTTCATACGTCACTCGATCCTGTGTTTATTCCAATTCCTTTTGCTTTCTTACTATTTGTATTATTAATTTCATTTTTCCCTTCCTCTCTTTCATCTTTTAATACTACAATAGAACCTCTATTATCCGTGGTAATGAAGAGGGTGGACTGAACGGTTAAACGAAAAAATCGGATAATCCGTACCATAATAGTACATTATGCAACGAGCCTATAATGATAGTAATTAAGAAGCGAGTATGGATGTTTATGAAACGAGCGCAAGCGAGTTTCATAATTTTCATACGAGCTTCTTAATTACCATTATAGGCGAGTTTCACACGACTTTTTATGCTCGACCATATTTCTAACTTGAAATTATTCATAAGTTTTCATGTTATGGTTATGTAAGTGACGAGTGGAACTGACCTGAATTGTGAGATGTGCGCAGACGCGAAAGTATTGATTTTTTCCGAGGAACAGATGTCCACATTGACCTTGATAGCCTATAACAACCTACAGAATAAACTAAATATTAACTTTGATATAACATTGAAATTAAATTAGACATTGAAAAACGAGATGACAAATTGAATTTATTTGAATATTATTTACAATTAACGTTAATTATTATAGTAACAGAACATAACCTTCTGCGACAGTATTGGATTTCCAGCCTCCGTGACTTTTCGCTAATTCTCTTTCGATTGCATATCCGAGAATAATCGATACTTGGGGTTTTATAACGATACAAAGCTGACTTGTCATTGGCTGAGGTTTTATAACGGTAAAAAGCTGACTTGTCATTGGCTGAACACCTGTACTTTAATGAGTAGGTGTACTTTAATGACATGCATTAAAGGACTACTACCAGGTGTATAATTACTACATTTCGGCATGGTCGAGCATAAAAGATGTTTATAAAATAAGTGCATAATACACAATCTCGTAATTTCCTTCGTGGCCTTGTGTTTATTATGCTATGTAGTGGATCAGAAGTTTATTAAGTTAAAAGCTCGGATGTCAATGACGGGTTCTTAAGCGCCAAGGGTTGATGGTTGATGATTGTCTGTGGAAAGATAGGAATACTTGAAATCTCATGTTGTAGATTTACATACTTCATATACTTTATCCTTGTTTTTTTTTATTCTTTTAAGTCGTGTACAGTTGCAAATCCAATCTTCTACTCTGAAGCACCATTAGCCACAGTTTCTTCTTTCCCAAACCTCTCAGTTACTTGTAATTTTTTTCGATAATTAACACAATACGTTTTATTTTGACAATTATGGAAGACATTATTTTGCATATAAGTTTACAGTACGACCACTCGAATAGTAAGGATAAGGACTGAATTCTACACGGGTTTGTGGAAATTCTTGGGATAATTTCTTTGGAAGCAGATAGTGATTATTTTACAAGTAATTATTTCTGTTGCCGACAGCCAAGCATTTCTACTACATACATTGTACTAAGAGTAAAGGCTTGTAATAACCTTCTGTAGAAAAAAAAAACTTTGTATAAACATAACATACAATATTTCATAAATTTTTCTGCAGCAAAAAGAAAATAGGAGCAAGAAAAAATCGGATAATCCGACAATCGGTTAATAGGGTGACGGATAATCGGGGTTCTACTGTACTTCTACCTATTTTGAGTGTTAAATTCATTTCTTCTCTTTAACTGTTATTAACCTTCCTTACCGTTTCTCTCTGAATTTTTTTCTTTCACTCGTTTTCTTTCTATCTTTCTTCTTGTCTCTTCCCAACCTGCTCTTTTTTTTCTCACCAATTCCTTTTTTTTATATGTTTTATTTAAATACGTTCACAACTGCCGAGGTTATCAGCGTCGCCGGTGTGCTGGAATTTTGTCCCGCAGTTCCTTTACTTACCAGTAAATCGACTGACATGAGCCAGTCGCATTTAAGCACATTTAAATACCATCGACCTGGGCCGGGATCGAACCCGACACAGAAGCCCAGCATTTTACCGACTGTGCCACCCAGGCCGACTCTCACCATTTCTAATTCACTACATTTTTATGCAGAGTGAACCGTAAGTAATGTCATTAATTGCAAAGGGTTGTTCTTTGGGATATTTAAAACAAAAAGGTGTAATAAAATTGTTCTCGTTTTTTTCTTCCTTTTCGAGATAAAAATTGTTTTATTATACATTTCATAACGTGTTTTGGGAAAGTCATTGATTTAATTCCCAATAAGCTCAGTTAATTAAGGAGAACAGTTAATTATAATAATAAGTGAGTGAAAGAATGTTAGTTTTGTCCTTCAAATGTGCAGAAATTTGAACCGAAGAAATTTAACATTGTAAAGTTCTTTTGCAGAACGAAAAGTTACATTTCTTCGGATCAAATTTCTATATATTTAAGGGACAAAACTATAATTCTTTCAATCATTTTATTATCATAATACACTGCTCTCTTAAATTTACTGAGTATATTGGGAATTAAATCAGTGATTTTTCCAAAACACTCTATGAAATATTTCGTATGAAACCATGTTTATCTTGAAAAGGAAGCAAAAATAAACAAAACTGTATTAAGATTTATTGTTTGAAAAATCTCAAAGAATACGCGTACCTCTGAAACTAATGACATTACTTAGGTTCATTCTGTATATATATATATATATATATATATATATATATATATATATATATATACATAAAAACTCTATATATATATATATATATATATATATATATAGTTTTTTATTTAGCAGGTTTTCCAATGTTAACATCTTCCTCCGTCCAATTGAAGTTTGTCGCTATTCTCTGACATTCCCTAATATTCTAGTCCTCACCTTCCAACCCTTTCCTGAATGCTGCTGCTGAAAATTCCATTCTTCCATATAACATTCGATCGTCCCCTTTCTTTTCTACCAAGTGGAACCCATGCCAGTATTTTCTTTGACAATCTATCCTCTGTTATCCTTTATACGTATCCAAATCATTTCAGCTCTTTGTTTTTCTTTTATATAAAGTCAATTTCGAACCTTCTGTTTTTGCACATTTCGATACGTTTGCATTGGATATTTGAGCTTGAACATTTTCTATAGGCTCACTTTTCCTATAGGTATTCGTAAGGTAATATGTATTTTCTCTTTGTTTATTATTATTTATCAGTTATTCATTTATTTATTATTTATTTTATTATTTATTTATTACTCTACTTTATTTTTTTCTAAGAAATAAAAATAATTTGTATTAACATGTATCAGATTCACTTTATATAATAAATTAACATGTCTTAAATACCCATTCCTTTATGATCGACTTTTTACTATCCATAATATTCCTTGTGGACATATAAAAATTGGAGATTTATCCTTCGAAGAGTTGGAAAATTTCAAACATCTTGGAGCAACAGTAACAAATATAAATGATACTTGGGAGGAAATTAAACGCAGAATAAATATGGGAAATGCCTGTTATTATTCGGTTGAGAAGCTTTTGTCATCTAGTCTGCTGTCAAAAAATCTGAAAGTTAGAATTTGAAGAGTCCACTGCAAGAATGATGAATGTCACTTTCTTGTCGAAAATGAACCAAGACTGTTAATGCATAGCTTAAGATGTATAGAATGTACATACAGAGTTATATGGCATTAACACTGATAGTCATTGTCCAGTAATGATCGGAAAATCACAGTTAAGCTTTGAGCGCTAAGCATTTCAAACTTTCAATTGCTTCTCCTGCAAAATATATTCCAAATGACATCCATCATTCTTGCAGTGGACTCTTCATTTATAAAACAGTTATATTACCGGTTGTTCTGTATGGTTGTGAAACTTGGACTCTCACTTTGAGAGAGGAAGAGAGATTAAGGGTGTTTGGGAATAAAGTTCTTAGGAAAATATTTGGTGGCTAAGAGAGATGAAGTTACAGGAGAATGGAGAAAGTTACACAACGCAGAACTGCACGCATTGTATTCTTCACCTGACATAGTTAAGAACATTAAATCCAGACGTTTGAGATGGGCAGGGCATGTAGCACGTATGGGCGAATCCAGAAATGCATATAGAGTGTTAGATGGGAGACAGGAGGGGAAAAGACCTTTGGAGAGGCCGAGACGTAAATGGGAGAATAATATTAAAATTGATTATTTGAGGGAGGTGGGGTAAGATGATAGAGACTGGATTAATCTTGCACAGGATAGGGACCGATGGCGGGCTTATGTGAGGGCGGCAATGAACCTGCGGGTTCCTTAAAAGCAACTAGCAACTAAGTTGTTGTATAACATTCCTTGACGTTCATGCTCTACGTAAACATGATGCTTGCCGATTGCAAGGCACTTGCTTCGCGTGTTTTATCTACTAAGTAAGTAGATGGGCATTGGATTTCTTCTATATGGAAGGAGCAGTGTAATTTGAAAGGGACGTTAAATGAAGAATTACATTTATTAATGAACGTCTTTGAACATTTACATTAAATAAAGAATACCAGTTACAAATTTTCATATCATCGCCTTTTAACAGCCTCTGTAGCTGAAAGTATACGTTAAAGAAATAATTAAATCTAATTTATCTCACCATAACCCAATAGTATTTTAATTCGAAAAGAACATTAGATAAAGAATTGACATTTTCACATCATCTCTCAGATTAGTCTGAAAGGTTGAATAAGAATATTAAATGAAGAATTGCCCAATTACCTTTCTTCTTTTTTCTCAAGTTCACTGTCCTCGACTCGACTCGGCTGTATCGGGTCTGACAGATGCCTACAAACATTTCTTCGCTCGAGCCCAATGAGGCGGCAACCTGGAAACCTGAACAACTGACCGGCCTAGTGTACGGAATGTAATAACAACACAACACGTCAACTGATCCAGTGACAATTGTTCTGTCAACCTGTCAAATTCAATGGACAAGCGATACAACAAAGATAAAAAAAACTGCCACAGGCTGATTCAGAACTGTCGTCACTGCAACTTAGAATAAATGAAACAGAAAACTTTTATGTTCTTTAAAGTTCCACAAACATTCTGCCCACATGTTTCTGAGTTCAAATTTTAAATTCATCATCAAAATCATCATTGTATTCACGGCTTGAGTCCTATGACCCGATCCGTCCCTTCGGGAACATTTGTACACTACGATATAGTAGAAAGCCAATGTCTATCTACAGTAAAACCCCGATTATCCGTCACCCTATTAACCGATTGGCGGATTATCCGACTACATATTTCTCGCTCTTTTTTTTTTCTTCAGAAAGAAATAACTGATGTGAAGTACTGTTTTGTACATCATATTAGTAGGTTCTACATGTTTTACTAAAGAGTGTTGTTACAAGCCTTTGTCGTTACACACCATTGTCTACTGTTCGAATTGCCGTTCTATAATATAACTTGTATATAGATGTCTTCCACGGGTGTTAACAGAAAACGTGTTGTGCTAATATCGAAAAAAATGGAAATAATTGAATGGTTTGAGAAAAAGAAACTGTGTCTCGTCTCGCATCAAAATACGAGATTGGAGTTACAACTACGCGATTTAATAAAAAAAACAAGGATAAAGTGTAAAAAAGTATGTATATCTACAATATGAGACCTTCTTTATTCCTCTCTTTCCTGAGACAGCCATTACAAGAAGTTTCCTTGCCTCTTAAAAACCCGTCATTGACAACCAGATTTAAATTAGCGAACTTCTGATCCACTACCTAGCGAGTTAAATATAAAATCACGGAGAAAATTACAAAATCTTTCATAGTATGGATTATCCGATTTTTTTCGATCAACCGTTCAGGCCATCCCCTTCACTACCACGGATAATAGAGGCTCTATTGTACTTGGATATAAAACGCGGAGCAAGTCCCCTGCAATCGGCAAGCACCATGGTTATGTACAACATGAAAATCCAGGAATACTATGAACTGTAAAAAATCGATCATACGGGAATGGCTATTTAAGATGTGTTAATTCATTATAAAAGTGAATGTAATAAAACGTTAATACAAATTGATTTTATTTCCTGGAATATATCTACTATAATATACAATAATAAATAAATAAACAGACAAACAAATAAATAAATGAAGTCATAAATAAATAACTAAGGAAATAAATAAAGAAGGTTCATTGCCTCTCTCACATAAGCCCGCCATCGGTCCCTATCCTGTGCAAGATTATCCAGGCTCTCTCAAATCCATTTTAATATTATCCTGTTCATTTAAGTGTACCCTATCCCCCCTTTCAATATGTAGGATTATTTCACTTCCACCAGGTAAGTACTGTACATGAAGTAATATCATGAAATTAAATCGCAGTGACTGATTAACCCTCAGCATAATTTTCTCGTAATAAAATACTCAATTTTATTCCATAATTCCCGTATGTGTTTTTTTTTTTTTTTTTTCGTTATACAAAGTTTTAATGATAACTAATTTCGACCCGCCTTCATTCTAACATGACTTTCATGACTGTGGTTATGACGTTTGTGATTCCGGTAACACAATTTCCGAATATTCATGAAGGAATTTATTATTTATTTCATTTTTAACTGTTTGTTACATGCATTAAGAATAAGATGTGTGCAAATTTTCAGCTGAATCTGACTATTATTCGAAATTAATTTTATTTCAATAATGCAAATTAATGATAAAATCCAAATACGCATTACATTTAAGTACAGAAAGTTCATATTATTTCCGTACAGACTCTTGATTCACGGGCAATATTTTAACGTTGAGAAATCCATGATATCTAAGTTAGTTCAGGCACAATACATTTTGAAAACCAGACATTTATTTATTCACACTTTTTATTAATAGACCTATAAGAACTTTTTAGCCCCTAATACGTAACATTTCTCAATGTTAGATCTCAGATAATATATGCATGGACAAATACGAATATTTTCATTGAATTTGATGAAAACTCCTTGCGTATGAACATTTTGAACATCATAGACGTAGTTTCGAGAAAGAGGAAATTTGTGAAAAGAGATGCAATGCTGACATATGGAGAAGGTCTAAATAAAAGTCGCTCCTAGACTTCAAAGAAGACGTAAAGATAAAAAATCTTCTTACTATCAGCTTCTTAAGTGCCCAGGAATACTTTCGTACAAAGAACCGAACATTGGTTTTTGTCTTTTTTTAAACTCAGTCCCAGTGTGCCCTTTCCTATCCCAAAGATGGATTTTCTGTAAGCCACTTCTTTTGATGCCCACAGTAGTCGCGACGCACAGTTTAGGAACTTCTAGGATAGGAAGAAAAATAATGTAAAGAAGATAACAAAAGAAATACACTGTGTCCCTCTTAGAGGTATCGAGAAATAAGTAATAATTTCAAGTGTAAATAATGGTTTACATCTTTTTACATAACTTAATGTAAAAACTCTCCGAGTTTCGGGAAATACTGAATGCAACTCAATGTGTGCGTCTTGAGTTGTCCTGCAGACATCTAAACGGTATTCAAGCTCCCGCCAACTGTTCTGTAGCATTTGTGGAGTCACTAGCGCAGCTGCATTTGTGCCTCAGTTCCTCCAAAGTGTTAGCTCTGCCTTTTTGGTACACAGCATCTTTCACAAAGCCTCAGAAAAAAAGTGCAAGGGGATCGGATCGGGTGACCTGATTGGTTAGGCACTGAACTTTCTGTTGTGGTGTCCACATGTTGACCATGGCGTGTTCTCCTACAAAATGGCGCCAGGCTTGTTTTAGCAACAAACAAACGAAAGTTACGCATGCAGCTGTTTTCAGACTTTGTTGCGTACACTTGAACAGTTTCCATATCTTGTCAGATGTAAATCTCAACGATATCTCTATCTGGTTTTAAGTGGTGAGCATTTATTTCTCGATCCCTCTAAGCGGGACACGATGTACTTTGAATTGGGAGAAGAAAGTGAAAAAGAAAATAACAGACAAAAGGAACTGATAGAAAGCCATCTCAGCTGAGAGAAAGTAAAAGTAAAATAAAGAAAATTAAGATTTACAACAGGATGTATATTGGCAAAATTAAGGAGGCAGTCTAGAGTTAATGGGATAAAAGTTGCAGTTGAAATTGAAGTAGCAACTGAGAATAATAATTACCGGCTTTTCTTGCAATAAATGTCAAAATTAATTATAGATAACGAACCCAAATACATTTCATAAGAAGCTACAACTAACTAATCTAGCATTGTATTTAATTTCTATTAAAAATTTCTGGAATTCTGTAACCAAACTTTTCTTACACTCTGTATATTCTTCGACGAAGTCCGTGATGGAAACGAAATTACTCTTCTAACAGATGTAATAAAATGTTTCCTGGAATACATTACACCAGCAATAACGTCTGGATTATCTTGTTAATGAAGTCTGTACTGTAACTTAGGCCCTTTATCACCTGCGAGTGAGAATCCCACCTGCGGGTTGCATATAATACAGGCCGAACCCCGTAGTGTTGTGGTATGCCATAATTAGTGAAGGGTAATTTGGAGATAGCTGACGGTAAATTTATTACTGAATTAATTGGTTGGTACTTCTGGGAAATAATATCCCTACGGTGCTATACGCAGTGCCATACAATAACTGCAAATTGAATAATTATAGGTTTGAGGGAGAATGTAAGTTACGCGTGTCACCATATATGTATCGTAGATTTCTCATTTAATAACTTTTCATTATATCTTTACTTCATATTTACAGACACTGCTTACCAATTGGATGGATATTAAAATATATTAACGAATGTAACTAAGTCTATATCCCAATCATCTTGCATTACGTTTATCAGTTCAATGTTCTTCCGTATTATAGCAAAAGTAAAAACAAAATATTAATTAAGCAGACAAAAAGAAAGACGTTACCACATTTCAGTTATTACATCTGTGCTTAGTATCTCGAAATTTTATGAGCTTATAAGTTTAGTGTGACTTTAAAATTAATGGGTAGGAATTCTTAATTTTTTTTTATGTCTTCGGAGTTTATTTTCTCGTCTCATTCGAGAAAAAATAATGATTTTAGCAGAATCACTTTAAAGATTTTGAAATATGAACGTTGACTGTTTTCATAATATGGAAATCAGAGCTATTCACCTTAACGTCTAATAGTTCCTATGTGCATCAGTATAATTATTTTTCTAAGTTAGTGGAAAGAATTTCTCCACGTTTGTAATTACATGGGACTTTTCAAAAGTAAGAGGTAAATTTAATTGCTAACATTTTCTACACAATTTTAAAAATGTATGCACTGGCATATTACACAAGAAATGGGATTTTGCATCATCACTCATTGCCATAACTTCAACGTATATGTCGTATGGGTCCACTATCTTTTCTTATACATGGACATCATTTTATTTTTACTAACATTTCTAATATTAACTTGGCTATACTTTTGGATTAACGGTTGAGAACCGGAAACACCGTTTGCTACCCCTTTCCTCGACTGGAGTTCGATGATACTCATTTTTTAAACCGTAACAATTTACAAAGCTTCTTTAATTAGGACACAAAACAGTGAATGAAATTCAAACTTACCTGTTATTGTTGTACATTTTAAACATCCAGTGGTGATAAGTAATATTTATATTGCAATTTATTAGATAACTGTCACAGTAACAACAAATCTATTAGCGAAATTCGCTCATCGAACACGTAGAATAACCAATATTTGCAGATTAAAGAAATTAATTGAAACAAAAAATTTCGGAAAATACAGCATTACAAAGGAAGAACTGTGTTTTTGGAAACTATTTTTTTGTTTTTATTGCCTCTCTGTGATATTTAAAAGGAAAAATCAGTAAGTATTTATGACATCATAACAACATCGCTTATATGCTGTAAACATAGGACGTTGGCCCTTTTGGTGGTCATGTCTCATTAACATCGACCCCAACAACCAACACTGCTTTCTCATTTACAGCCACAATATTGCGAGAAAACGTCAGTTCATTTGCAAGTTGATGAAGAATATGGTATAGAATCATATAGTCAACATAACTCCTTCTATGAAAAAATGTTACATTGGCCCTTATGCATGACGATATACTTAATAATAATTATATTTCTGGTTTTACAATGTTAATACATTTTTCCGGGGGCCATGATTACAACGATTACAATTATAAGTACTTTTAATAACTCTCCTTCATTCTTGTCTGTCAGATCATAAATTCCACTATCCCTCTCCCTCATATTTGTAATTATTCCTTTTCTCTTTCATTCAAGTGCTCGCTGATCTTCCCTTCTTTATAATAATAATAATAATAATAATAATAATAATAATAATAATAATAATAATAATAATAATAATAATAACAATAATAATAATAATAATAATAATAATAATAATAATAATAATAATAATAAGAAGCTTTTCGCGATGCGCCCCGGCACTATTTTATTTACAACTACATCCCTGCCTGAAGTATAAAAGAATTGAAAAAGAAGTAGGCCTACATGGTGCTGTATAAGAAAACAAACTCCATGAAATACCGTTTATAGAAGGAAAACATACTGTAGTTTTTGAATACATGTTCAAAGTATTCCCCGTTTCACCCGCTATAGCCCTGTTATATGTATGTAGAGTTTCTTCAGAAAATTAATAATAACAAAACTACGAACAGTCATGATATGATATATATTTGATATCAACATTTACATCCATGTAATGTGATCCTCACAATATCAACATTTACATCCATGTAATGTGGTCCTCACAATTTTGTATCCTGTGCCACAATTACATTCATTAGAGGTATACCTTTTGTAGACGCTCTGATAAATTTACCTTTCGACTCCGTTTAAATTGATCAGATTCCCACCTTTAAGACTTAACAACTCAATTTAGATAATTCAAAATTGACACTTTTACAACTCTGTTTTTGATTTTCAGTTCACTTATATCGAACACACACTGTTTCTAATAGGCCTAATACTTGTTACTAAAACATAGTACACCATTGTCCAATATGTTCGTTATTTTACATATTGTACTTCGGTATCCTAGCTAGCCTGCCTCACCACACTCCTCACCTATTTTCATCATATTTATCGTCTTACTTAACGTCCTATTATACTCCTCTAATTCATTCAAAATTTACACTTTTATCACTACATTATTGATTTTCAGTCTAATTAGTCTATATCGAACACACACTATTTCTAATAATTCTTGTTGCTAAAACATACTAGGGTAAACATTGGTAATTTCGTGATAATTTCATGAAAATTAATTTAAAATGCAAATGTGTAAATATATCCTTATTCCGATTTTTTCATCTAAAAGACGATAATTTGCTGTATAAATCTGGACACATAATAGATTGGACACGTTCTTGAACAAGTGTCAAAAACCACTTTTACAACTTAAGCTAAAAGGTTGGTTATTTCGTGATAACCTTGGTAATTTCGTGATATTACATTGATAATTTCATGAGAGGTAGAAGAATTGTGTAAAAATTCATTAAACTCAAATGAAATTCTCATTTATTGTTACAAGACTTCAAACATATTAATTCCGTCTAATATTCATAGCAAGAAAACGTAGAAATACATATCAACACATAATAAGAATGAAATAAAAGTTCACTTAGGCCTATATCGAGCACACACTGTTTCTAATAATACTTGTTACTAAAACATACTATACCATTGTCCAATGTGTTCCTTATTATGTCTGTTTCTTGTGTGCATTTCATTTTCAGATCTTACTAATTTTCTACATATTATACTTCACTATCCTAGCTAGACTTCCCCGCCATACTCCTCACCTACTTTCATTATCTCTATCGTGTTACTTAACTTCCTATTACACTTCTCTCATTCATATTTTATTATACATATTATGACTACAATTAGTCATCTATTCTTTTTATTCACGTTATACAAAACATTCAGGCACACGTGTAAAACATACATATGATGAGAAATTATGTGTTATTTTGTTAATAATATTCCTACTTACTGTTCCTCCATTCACTGTTTGAGTCGCTTAAGAAACTTCTTGTCAGCCAAGTTACAGCGAGTTCAGAATATGTGCGTCAGATACGTATGCAACATCCGACGATATGATCACATATCACCATCCTTCGCAATTCTTTCGTGGCTCCGACTTAAAGAACGCAGAACTTTACATTCTTTGTCTTTACTCTTTCGAATTCTGCACACTTCAACACCAAATTACCTTTCGTCTCGTTTCTCTTATCTATACTATAACCACGACGTAAATACCAGATCACTTATCTGTGGCGCGTTAAGTATACCTCTTCATAGAACATCTCGCGACAATGGAATTCCCTGTCACAAAGTATTAGGGGCTGCAAGACAATAAACGCTTTTAAAAACAGCTTAAAAGATAACCTTAGCATTTTTCTCCAGTCATACTGACTTAAACTATCACTGTCTACATTGTTACTCCTTCCTTTAGACATGAATCCTGATTAGTGCTGTATTTTCAAAATTATCTCATAATAATCTCTTTCTATTATCTAACATTATTTAGTTTAATTCTGCTACATAGTTTGTATTTCAGTGTTTAATTAATAGTTCATAGTATTTTGTTGTTTAATTCCTAAATAACTCTTTTGTATACATGTAGCACTTATCTAAATCAAATTGTTGAATTCTTTGTAAGTTCATACATATGTATGTATATACTTTTTGCTGGTTGAGTGGAAGAGAAGGCCTTACGGCCTTAACTCTGCCAGCTAAAATAAATCATTATTATTATTATTATTATTATTATTATTATTATTATTATTTATTATGAGCCTACGAATTGTTGTGATTAGGCAGTTAAGGCGAGCGTTCAGGCGGCCGGTCACCTGTAGCCTCGATTCACTGCGGGTCAGGTGCGCTGCAGCATTGTCCATAGGTTACCCTGGCATTTAGTTCCTAAGTGTGTCAACTGGAGCTGCTGTAGACATGGCCACCCGACCCAAACAATCCAAGATTCGCGTTCACTGATTCCTATTAGACAGCCTTCACTGATGTGTGACTTGTACAGTACGTACAATGTCCAGATGATAGGTAAAAAAAACTTACTTCAGAGTATAGACAAGCGTCGTGAGACTATTATCTACTTCTGGGCTTTCTGAAAGCCCTCTTACTTTCTGTATACACGAACTCATTTTAACCAAACTTGGTATGCATGTAAGTAGAGTGCAGAATATTTTAATGATTTAATTTCAGGGGTTGATATAGGAAAAACGACGTGAGTATAATTATTTAGAAATACACCTCGCTTTCATAGATTTTGTAAAGCTTTCGACAGATTAAATTGAGACAACTTATTGGACATACAAACTGTGTAAACTAATAGGTGATATCATTTAACGTATTTTGAAGTAGCAAATCACATGCCGGAAAACGTTTGTTTCTTAGCAAGAGAGAGCCAAA
Source organism: Periplaneta americana (assembly GCF_040183065.1). Classification (NCBI taxonomy): domain Eukaryota; kingdom Metazoa; phylum Arthropoda; class Insecta; order Blattodea; family Blattidae; genus Periplaneta; species Periplaneta americana. Next base: position 73,087,286 of record NC_091118.1, read on the forward strand.
GCGTCCAAGAATCGATAACAAAATACCTCCTATTGGACATATGCGCTTACACTGTATCCAAACTCAGTCAATTACATAAGGCACTGTCTTTAAAAATCGCCTACCCAGACAGTACAATGACATGGAATATCTTGGCAATATATTTCATATTAGATTGATTGGGCGTGGTGGTACAGTATTCTGGCCTGCTAGGTCACCTGATCTAAGCTCATTACATTTTTGTGTGTTGCTTCAGCCGAAGAAGTTGTGGTACGAGTCGTTCTTGCAGTCCATCAGTTAAGAGAAATTCCTATCCTTTTTTGCGATAGTCAGGAGGGCAATAAATTGAGATGTAGAGTCTGTATCGAAACAGAAGGATCACACTTTGAATAAAATTGTCAGCAATTTACTTTTGTCAGATGATATTGCATGCACATTTCTACTCGTACAATATTATTGTGATTTCTGTTAGCTAATTATGGTTTGTTAAAATAAATTATAATTGCCTACAAGTAAAATTAAAAGTAAACTGTACTCGCATAACTACTGAAGTTTGAAATAAAAATGTAACACTCTGTATCTTATGAACATTTGGTTTCTGACCACTGATTTCTTATCTCAAATTGTTTAGTTGGGTGTCCTCTACAACTCTTGGAATTTTGTAGGTTGAATTTAAAATCACCCATATATTAAAATAAGATAATGTTCCAATAATTCAAGTAATATATCTAGTCAGTATTTAATATTTATAAAGATACACAAATTTCAGCCAAAATAAATGACGAAATGACTCATTTCAAAGCCATTAATATACTGTGGGTATTCGACAAGGTTGTCCTCTTTTTCCATTATTTCTTTATATGAATTCCTTGATAGATAAATGGCGAAAACAATGTCCGAAAAGAGGATACATCCTCATTAACAGGCACATTAAAATAGAAACATTCCTATTTACAGGTGATCAGGTCTTACTAGCCATCACAGAGGATGATCTTCAGATATCAATACATTTTTTAATATTATTGCTAAAGATTTTGATGTGGAAATTTCTGTGGAAAAATCCAAAATAATGGCACTTCATGGCAAATATTCTGTAGGAACGAAAATTTGAATTGATATTACGATTTTTGAACAAATTAACACATTTAAATACTTAGACTATAATACACTTTTATGCCTATTTGTATGTAAGTTAGGATATATGCTATACTGTATTTTGTTTGTACCATTTTCGTATTAATCAGTGTCTTTTTTTGTAGAGTCGTTGGATTTAATCATAGGTCAGGAGGATGAAACCTACAAAGTAGGATTTTGTTTTGTAAAGCACGTACTGCCAAAAGACCCGTGTATTGGATTTAAGAGCAAATTCTGATAGTTTAGTGCATTGGGCGTCAGCATTAGCTGAAATGTGTAATGGGTTAGCAGTGCATCGTAATATGCACCCTCGTGCAGGGAGAGGTAGAAAGCATACCTGGCCAGCAGCCATGGATGCACGATAGTGCAATGTCTTATCCACGGGTAAAAGACGCTAGCCCGAGGGTGCACTGTGCTGATGAGCGCTGGTGTAGTGCGTATAATATTGATGAATAAATCCATCTATCTATCTACTTAGGCTATAACATCTCATTTGAACAAGAAAAAGACAAATTCAAAATAACATATTTTTGTAAAAGTTATTTGAATTATCAATTCAACTTTTAAGCCCACTCTTGTACAGCGTCATACAAGATTAAGAGTGTGCAATATCTTGGCAAGACCTACACTAGTCTATGGTTCTGAAGCTTGGACAATAACGAAGAGGGATATCCACAGAATAACAGCCAGTGAAATCAGATTCACGAGGAAAACAGCAAGATACACAATTTGGAATAAAAAACGGAATGATATTTTGAAAGAACTAAAAACCGTGACTGACTTCCTGCGTGAATTTAGAGTTAGCTGAAAAAGCCATGTAGAGAGATTACCGGAGTGCAGATGGCCGAAAGCAGTCTTAAGCCTTGGTTTTTCTGAACCGACGCATGCGACGTGCAAGGTGCGAGGACCGACTCGCACAAATCCGGACTACAGGAGAGATAGTGAGTGGTTTATATAACTGCGAGGTGCGCAGACCTCGCAGCGAAGAGATTTCATAGTTTATAAGGCTTAATAAAAAATAATTATAATTATATTCGGTTCGCAAGATTTTGTCATCCATTCTGCTCTAAAAAAATCTGAAAGTTACAGTTTATAAAACAGTTATATTACCGGTTGCCCCGTATGGTTGTGAAACTTGGACTCTCATTTTGAGAGATTCTGGGGGGAGGGTGGTTGACAATAAGGTGCTTAGGGAAATATTTGGGGCTAAGAGCGATGAAGTTACAGGAGCCCAGAACTGCACGCATTGTATTCTTCACCTAACATAATTCGGAACATTAAATCCAGACGTTTGAGGTGGAAGGGCATGTAGCACGTATGGGCGAATCCAGAAATGCATATAGAGTGTTAGTTGGGAGGTCGGAGGGAAAAATACCTTTGGGGAGGCCGAGACGTAGATGGGAGGATACTATTAAAAGGATTTGAGGGAGGTGGGATATGATGGTAGGAACTAGATTAATCTTGCTCAGGATAGAGACCGATGGCGGGCTTATATGAGGTCGGCAATTAACCTCCGGGCTCTCTAAAAGCCATAATAATAATAATAATAATAATAATAATAATAATAATAATAATAAAATAATAATAATAATACAAATTTTAGGATAAAATATAAACATTTGATGATAATGATCAATTCACTAACTTAAACGTGGTGTAGGCTACTGCTTGGACGTAGGACGAGGAAGAAACCTCTTAAGAGGATAAGGTGTGATTCAAACGGAAGGTATGTTACAGACCTCTGAACAGAAACTGATGGTGAAGTGTAGGTATCGCCGCCTTACCATAACAAAACGGTTACAAATATAACCACGGACATGATGGTCATGATTATGATGATGACGACGATGATGATGGTCTAAGAACATATTCGAACTTACTTGAAAGCATGGTTAAACCATCAATTATAGGCCTGACGGCGCGGTCCTTTATCTAAAACATTGAGTGAGTACACCCTCGCCCTACGTGGGATTCACTTCAATGCAACGTTAAAATTACGCGTTATTCGTCGCGTAAAGATTTCTTTTCCTATGAACCTGTGTTGCTTATCGAAGGTGTTCTGTTACTATAGTAACCAATAGCTTATAATTCGACGTAGAAAGTTCCTGATGGTGTGTATACGTTTCTTCGTGACCGCAGACTTGAGCGCGGGGTTGGGAAGATAACCTACATCCTAGCGCACTCAACACCGTGACGGATCCCATTTTCGACCATTATCCTCAGCTGCACGCGCTGCCCCTGGAGATAACGGGTTATGCAGCACACTCTTCACCTGCTAATAACACTTGTCGTGACGTCCCTTCGCCATTACCACGTCCGACGTCTCAGTTCGCTTTCGTCCAGGGGTGGCCAAGTTCAAATTTGTTACCGAAAGATTTGGCACGTATTTAAAAAACTTGGAATGACTAATTATCCATGAAAACGTCATATGAGTATCCCCCATAAGACTAGAAGACTAATATTTCTGTCTCTAGCATTGCCTGGATGACTCTAAATCTAGGAAAGTTGGATTAGACTTTCAGAGAAAGTTATAATTATCTTTCTTTCGTACTGTGAAATACTAGGTTTGCTTAAATTTCTTTTATTTATTTAGCTAGCAAAGTGAGTACAAATTAAATTTATAGAACAAGAATGTATCTAGCCAGTACCGTAAGAGCCAGGCTCGTGTAGGTGTGGTCTTAGCCAATAATATAACATAACATTTACAAGGACAGTTTACTAAATACAGTAACTTAATTCAAACCGATAAATAACACACAAGAGCAAAAAGAAGAAGAAGAAGAAGAAAGAGAAAAGGGAGAAAAAACACATTTAATATAAATTGGCAATAAAAATATGATTATAGTCGACAGAAATAAAAAGGTAAAACATACACACATTTGTTAGCATTATAAATAATTTTATAAATTTATTTTTTAAAAGGTTCAATTTTAAAATATTTCAAATTTGGAAAATGGTTTGCAATGTTATTATGAAGTCTTGGACCGAAACTAGTACTCGTTTAAGTGCTGCACTTATATGCATAATTAGCAGTAGAAACGCCAGTAACTTGCAAAGGTTCGTCAGTTTTCGGTAATAAAATCTTACGATTTACACATTGCATTACAGATGTAGGCTAATTCATAATAATAATAATAATAATAATAATAATAATAATAATAATAATAATAATAATAATAAGTGATGGAACTATAGCACCACAGTTTTGTACGATTTCTTTGTAATATACTCGTACGTTATTAATATAAATGAAGATACACTGTTCTAATTTACACTGCATTGCCGCAAATTAAAGTGAACTTCACTGAATGGAAGTTAGCTGTATACTAGTATGCTAAAGCTCTAATCTTGAAGTCCCTCAGACTGTTTTATTTATCTATATTAAGTAACACAAACATTTCTACTCTCGATTCAGGAGAAATGTATGTACACACTACTTCCTCGGCAATAGAGTTCCATAGAAAGAGTGACGGCATGAGTCTAATAGATATCTGTTTCTTGGCGAATGTATGTTCACATATACAGGATGATTCATGAATATCGTGTCATTCTGTAGGATCTGAGTTCTGACATCTTTGTGATGAAAGAAGTTCATGTAAACATATGTCATATTTTTTTAATTGAGTTACATTCTCTTGAATGTTAAAGATAACCGTGACAAATATGAAGGCTTAAACATTTAAATTATTTACGTGAATGATACTGTGTGTATTATAAATTCATTAAGCACATATATATATACATATATATATATATATATATATATATATATATATATATATATATAGCCCTATATATTATATGTACCTTTTTCTTCACAATAATGTCAAGAATTAGGTCCTAAAGTCTTCATAAATCTGATTTAAACTCCACATTTGGCCCAAATTTTGCTCCTGTTCCACTAGAAAAAGGGGATGTATTTCGTTGCCCTAATTAAATGCAGCACGAGGAAGATGTAGGACAAATTTTGAAATTAACTTGACTTGTTTTTATTTAAACTTCGCTTGTGAATATAATAATCTTAATATTTTACACCTCTTCCTTGCTGTTAAAATTTAACATCATTTATACTAAAATTAAGGTTTTTTTGCATGTCACCGTGTCCTGGAACATAACGGAATTATAACGTTTCGGAATTATATACAGAAGGGTCACCTACTCTATTCCGAGACTTTGTAGGTTATCGCTGTTATGAAATGTACTGTAAAGCACATCTCCAGATATCCAGAGAGAGAGAGAGAGAGAGAGAGAGAGAAATTCACAAGGATGCGTGTGACTTTATCCAAGAATGTTCAAAATCTATTCTAAAACGTTGTAACAGTAAACGTGACAAAAACACAAATATTTTTTGGAACTGAGAATTCTAATGTAAATACATTTATAAAATCTATGTTTATAAATATGTTCAGAAGATAATTGGATAAAAATTTATAATGTAAAATAGTTACTTATGGGAAATCTAACAGAAAGGAACAAAATGGTAGAGGACTTTTCTATTCATACTGAACTAAGTAATAATAATAATAATAATAATAATAATAATAATAATAATAATAATAATAATGATTTATTTTAGCTGGCAGAGTTAAGGCCGTAAGGCCTTCTCTTCCACTCAACCAGCAAAAAGTATATATATACATATGCATGAACTTACAAGGTACTCGTCAAAGCAATATCACAGTCTAGTAGGCCTATATACAGTCACGAATTGAATTGAAAGAGGAGAATTGGGAGGACAAATTTAAAAGGTACGCAAAACGCGTCCTTGCAAGGGGTTCAGGGCTGTAAGAAACTAAATATGTGAGCTCCAACCCTGTTGGCCACTAGTCTCACTCCGGGTTACGCTGTTCCACTGAAGGAGTTCTAGAAAATTTTGAAGGGGAAAAACCGAAAATGGACGTAACCTCTTAGGTATCACATACGCGAGGGGACGGAAATGTGATCAAAGTGATCACAGGACGGGACGAAGAAGAACGTGAAGACTCTGTCATCTGTTGTGCGATGACAAGGCAGGTGAAGGCCGTCAGAAGAAACGCTGTGAATTCTGAATCTGCATTTGAAAGGTTCCCTGTCCTTTCGCATTGCGACTAAATGAGTGACCTCGCACATTTAATAGGCAATTTATAGGTTCTGAACTAGGGCATTACGTCGTTTGTTAGAAAAGGGGAAATATATGGGGAAGGGCATATAAGTCCGTGGCCCATTTCTTTTAGGGCTCATCCCGACATTTGTCTTACGCCTTAGAGAAAACCACGGAATACCTTAGGCAGGATGAGTCGTCTCATATAAGGGAATAGCCAATTTGGCTATTAAGTAGGAGGTGATTGATTGTCTTGAGCCTTGTTGAATAGTCTCAATTTAGAGACCAGCCATTTGGCTTTATGGTGACTCAATTACGAAGAGATGGGCAGGGAGAGATGTAATTCTTAGTTAATTTAGAGTAATTAAAGGGGGCATGGGGAATATGAGTGCAGGTCCGTGGCCCATTTCTTTTAGGGCACATCCCGACATTTGTCTTAGCGCCTTAGGAAAACCACGGAAAAACCTTAGGCAGGATGACAGTCACGAAGCTCAATACGTAGTAAATGTGCATCCATAAATAGTTGCTAACCACTAGGATCGCTACTATCGCCTCATTACAGACAATGCGAAATAGTACCTGCACAATCTATTGTTCCTAGTAGCCTCATAAACTGAAGCTTCGTGACTGTATATGCTAGACTGCGGCAATATCATAGGAGTGCAGAAGTCCGTTAACAGGAGATAGTTGGTAGTGCTCACTCCTGTGCTAATTGAATGCGCTGTGTTGCAATCAGGGGACTCCGCGAGGGCTGTAATTTGCGCACATTACGACTCCACACGTGGTTCAACGCATCAGCTGCGTTGCTCTACTGTGTTGCAATACCTCCGACGACTGAACGTTGCTGCATACCTCCTGGATGGCCAAAACATCCATTAGAATTCTTAAGAATTTGGTAACAAGAAAAAGAATGTGAAGACACTTGCAATGACATTTATTTATATCACAGTCCTCCTTCACATTTTCGTCATATTCTTCTACACCTTCTAATCCACTTTTACGTCCTTCTTTCTCTTTTATTTATTGTCTCTCTTCTCTTCTTTATTCCTTTCCTTCTTTCCTCATATTTAATTTTCCTCCTTATCCTAATTATTCTTTACATCTTCCTTACTTCTCCATTTAATTTTTCTAATTCACGTCCAATCTCTTTATTTTTGTTTCCTTCCATTTGTTCTCCTCTTTCTTTACTTTTAATGTATAACATCAATATTCGACCTACTTACTTACAAATGGCTTTTAAGGAATCCGCAGGTTCATTGCCGTCCTCACATAAGCCCGCCATCGGTCCCTATCCTGTGCAGGATTAATGCAGTCTCTATCATCATATCTCACCTCCCTCAAGTCTATTTTAATATTATCCTCCCATCTACGTCTCGGCCTCCCCAAAGGTCTTTTTCTCTCCGAACCTTCCGCGCCTTGTATTCGGCAGGTCTCGGGTTCCATCCTGACAAGGATTTTTTTGTAGTTTCCTATGTCTCTCCAGGCGAATGCTGGGATAGTTCCAATTAGGGGAGAGAACCGACTCCTTCCCAATCCTACAATCCTTCATAACATAAATTTCACCTTCCACGACAGAAATATTGCAACTGACTGTGTGGTCCCCTTTCTCCGGAGGAAAGAGAATTAGAAGTATTTGTTAGAAATATGAAAAGTCTAACAAATAATATACAGAGTGAAAGTGATATAATTTTGCAGATCGAAGGAAGCGATAGAATACATTAAAATAAATATAAAAAACCTATTATGTGTTATGTGTTTCGTAATTAAGTGCATGGTAAAGGTAAAAAAAAGGTATCCTCGTCATACGCCATGAAGGCACTTTGGGGGCATGGAGGTAGAGCCCCATGCTTTCCATGACCTCAGCACTAGAATGAGGTGGTGTTGTCGGCACCACGCTCCGACCGCCTTTTACCCCCGAGAAAGACCCGGTACCCAATGTTATAGGAGTCTGAGTGAACCTCGGGGCCGTTCTGGAAGTTTGGCAAAGAGAAAAATCCCGTCACCACTTGGGATCGAACCCCGGATCTGCCAGTCCGTAGCCAGCTGTTGTACCAACTGAGCTAACCGGCCGCCAATTAAGTGCATGGTTAATTAGAAAATTAAGTTCAATGTTTGCTTAGTTTGGCAACAGCGCATCACCGGTTCACATATGAATACACACAAATTCAAATCTGAATAGCAGCATTCCGTCCTTTAGTCGCAGGGTTGCCAGTTTTTCTAAAGGAGGAAATAACGATAACGATACATAATATTTTGTATGTAATTAGCAAGAAAACCGTCCATTTTATTGAAAAACTGTAAAGATTAAATCATTTCTTATCAGTTTCTTTAATGTTAAGAATAACATTCTGAATCGTTCGTACGTTTTTAAGAAATAAATGTAATCAAGCAGTAAGAAATGCTAAATTACGCCATGCACATTCCCTTATTCTACCTTCGGTCAGTGCGAAAGAATTGTGGCGTAACCTTAATAACCTGGGTCTAACAAAAGCAAAGCCTCGGGTAGATAACATCAACTTGTCACTCAATAGTCTAAATGAACATTTCGTCACTGCTCCAACTGAATCATTACATAAACAAGAGGCTCTTGAATTTCTCAGATCTTACCCCCAACCTGTGTGGGATAAGTTCTTCTTTAAACACATTAACTCGACTGACGTAATGAAGACGCTGCGACGTATGAAATCTAAAGCCCAAGGTATAGACAATATAAATATCACTCTCATGTATAAAATAATAGATGTGATCCTGCCGACCGTCACCCATATATTCAATGCATTTATTATGACTGGGTCCTACCCCTCACTCTGGGAAATGCCATTAGTGAAACCTTTACCTAAATCTAACACACCTTCTACAGTAAACCAATATAGACCGATATCAATTCTTCCCACTCTTTCAAAAGCATTACAACATATTGTACACGGACAACTTATGAACTATCTCGACGAACACAAACTCCTTGATGACTATCAATCGGGTTTTAGGCATGGACACAGCACTACTACAGCCCTACTTAAAGTGACTGAGGACATCCGTGAAGCTATGGATAAGGGTGAAGTAACGGCACTAACTCTTCTCCATTTCAGCAATGCCTTTAGTTCTGTTGATATCGACCTGCTTCTTGCAAAGATGAAGACTTTGCACCTGTCAGACAATACCTTGAGCTGGATGGACTCCTACCTACGGGACCGCCAACAGTGTGTTTCACTTGATAATCAGTTCTCCCAATGGCGATGCACAAAGGCGGGAGTGCCGCAGGGCTCCGTATTAGAACCACTACTCTTCTCTATCTACATTAATGATGTATCAAAGAACTTACAGTATTGCCGATATCACCTCTATGCCGACGACCTACAACTTTACATACATTCCATACCCAATACCATTAATGAATCGATTGACAAGTTGAATTGTGACCTAGCCACTGTCTCCACTTGGGCGCCAATTTCAGACTCGCACTTAATCCAAGTAAGACTCAAGCTATAATTATTGGACATAAGCGTCTAGTTAACTCCCTTAATAACAGTAATCTTTCACTTGTTACCCTTAACAACACGCTAATCCCTTATTCATCTGTCGTAAAAAATCTTGGCTTCTTTTTTGATAATAATCTAAGTTGGAATTTTCAAGTTAAAGAAACGATAAAAAAAATCTGTTCCTCCATTCACTGTTTAAGTCGCTTGAGAAACTTCTTGCCCCAGCAACTAAAACTTACCCTAGTACAAACCCTAGTAATGCCGCACTTCGATTATTGTGACGTTTTGTTAAGTGATCTAAGTTCTGAACTGTCATTCAAGTTACTGCGAGCTCAGAATACGGGTGTCAGATAAGTGCAACATCTGACGATATGATCACATATCACCGTCCTTCGCAAGTCTTTCGTGGCTCCGACTTAAAGAACGCAGAACTTTACACTCTTTGTCTTTACTCTTTCGAATTCTGCACACCTCAACACCAAATTACCTTTCGTCTCGTTTCTCTTATCTATACTCCAACCACGACGTAAATACCAGATCACTTGTCTGTGGCACGCTAAGTATACCTCTTCATAGAACATCTTGTTATTCATCATCTTTTACAGTATACACCTGTCAATGGAATTCCTTGTCACAAAGTATTAGGGGCTGCAAGACAATAAACACCTTTAAAAGCAGCTTAAAAGATAACCTTATTAGCATTTCACTCCAATCATACTGATTTAAACTATCACTGACTACATTGTTACTTCTTTCTTTAGACATCATCCTGATAGTGCTGTATTTTCTAAATTGTCTCATATTAATCTCTTTCTATTATCTAATATTATTTGAAATATATTAACATTCTATGTATTTTAGCTTAATTCTGCTACACAGTTTATTTCAGTGTTTAATTAATAGTTCATAGTATTTTGTTGTATAATTCGTAAATAACTCTTGTATACATGTAACTCTCATCTAAATCAAATTGTTGAATTCTTTGTAAGTTCATGCATATGTATATATAGTTTTTGCTGGTTGAGTGGAAGAGAAGGCCTTACGGCCTTAACTCTGCCAGCTAAAATAAATCATCTTTATTATTATTATTATTCTTATTATTATTATTATTATTATTATTATTATTGTTATTATTATTATACTAATACTTAGGTCTATGGAGTAAAACAGTGCCAACATTTAGAAAAATTAGTTTTTTTTCTGAGAAAAGTATTTATTTGGTACTAATATGGTATTAGAATGTTTGTTGTACTCCATCCAATGAATAAGCTTTCAAAATCTGCTTCCATTCTGTATAAGTAATATGCCCCATTAACAGCATTTACTGTTTCATAATGTTAATAACTGCTTATTTCGGTATAATATTTTGAATTTAGTCTATATTATTGATTTAGGACAGTACTTTTCACAAACATTCCATATAATGAGAAAGAGAATATTATTTACGTAATTTAACTGAAGTAGGATATTGTCGTAAAGATTTGATTACCTCAACAATAATTGTTAATGTGTATAAAAATCCGTTCAATGAAAGACAAGACATTTTCTAAAGACATTTTCTATCTACATGTGAAGAAATAGGCTATATTATTTGTTTGCTATAGTCGTGAAAATGTACAATACAAATGGAAAGGTAGCCTTTTAATGGATACTAGCCTATTTGATAAAGCTTAATGCCTTGTTAATTGCAGGGTTAATGACATTACGTGAGGTATTTGAGTCAGAGAGCATATCCGTGCCACACAAGTGCTGAGTCACACAGAGATCTTTATCTTATTCCTACGGCAACTCCAAACCATTAGGCGAAGCTAGATCCTATCAAAGCGGAATCCAGGGATATGTGAAACCATAGATACAGTCTGATTAAAAACTTTGTTCCGTAATGTTATCGACTCCCCTAGTGTAATATACTAATACATTATATTCTATCTATCTATCTATCTATCTATCTATCTATCTATCTATCTATCTATCTATCTATCTATCTATCTATCTATCTATCTATCTATCTATCTATCTATCTAATTTTATTTTGTCTTATCTTATCTACTCACCCACCCTCCCACCTACCTACCTACCTTAACTATCTGCCTGTCTGTCTTCTGCCCGTCCGTCCGTCCGCCCGTCCATCTATCGACCGGTCGATCACCAGATCTATTTATCAATAGCTTTATTTAGCTTACTTTTTGTAATATAATATCTTTTTTGCAATACATTCATCTATATATCTGACTGACTCTCTGTCTGTCCATCCATATACACTTACAGAATGAGCCGCTTACAATTTCTAAGTTCCAAAGACATAACATTGCGTCAAAGCCGTAGTTCACCAGGTAACACATAATTAAACCACTTAAATTTGCTATATTTTGTTTAAGAGTTTAAAATATGTAATAAAATCGAATGGCGGGTTGATTCTAATACATCAGGGCCCTTGAAGAGTGAAATAATAATGAAACTGATATATACAAAATCAACCGGAGCGAATATGAACAGGAAAACCACGTATTATACCGAATCGATATTAACAGTCACAGTAGCATAAGTCGTTACGGCATTGGTCTATTGAACAAGTTGATAATATTAGCTCAAGGTTCGAATCTCCCAAAAACTTATTTTTTTTTAATTACAAATTTGCTATCATATGTGTCTCGCAAAGCTATAATTATGTGGCGATATGTCTTATAATATGCCCAAACTCTAATAAATAATAAACCTCCCTCTCTCTTTCAAGCAATACTGCTATCTGTTAATACAACGTTCTGTCTCGTCATTAAGCTTGAAGATGGCACAGAAACAATAACTCATTCCCTGATTCGCATAGATTATTCTTCGTATGCTACTCTTCGACAGGACTTCGATTGGAGAAATTTCATTTTCTCCGACCAGGTAATTGTCTCCAGTAGCATTCTGCGTATGCTACTCTGCGATAGGATTTCGATTGGAGAAATGTCATTTTCTCCGACGAGGTAATTGTCTCCAATAGCAATGATAGTACTGCCCTAGTTTATTCTATGAATGGCCACCGATACGATGAACGCTACGTGAGACGAATTAACAAGTAGGGTTGCGTGAGGGTCGCGTGTTGGGGGTGGATGTCATACGATGGGGCAGGACTTCTGGAACGTATCCACGGGCGGTTTACGGCAGAAGTCTACGAACACATTTTGGCAAATGTAATGATCCCATCCACCCGAAAACAATATCCAGAAGGAACACTTTTCTTCCAGTAGGATAATCATCTGATACACACCGCCAACCGGATTCAAAAATGGTTTACGAGGAGGCGTGATGTCGACCAAGTCGACTGAACTCCAAAATCACCAGATATGAATCCGATTCAAAATTTGTGGGCTGCAGTCAAAAGGATCCTACGCTCTAATTGGGAAGAACAACCATCCGTTCGGACACCTGAGAAATTGTGGAATAGAGTTCTAGATGCGTGGGAGGAGGTGGCCAAGAATTTAGACCTGTTCCATAATCTTGTGGACTCCATGCCGCGCAGAATGAGGGCAGTTGTTGACGCAGGTGGTTTGTGGACGAGATAGTAGTCCCCACCACAGGCCTTTAATATATTAACAAATTGTTTGTTTTTGTTTATGTAATTATTTGTGTTTGATATGCGTCCGGTTTTTAGGATGTGAAACAAGTATTTTTTGTTTATACAGGCCAGGTCTCGCCTATTAAAAGCCCACAGGTGATGGGCAATCATATTTTTACAAGACAGGCATAACGAAGTTTGTTAATAAATGTAATTTCACATTTAAACTAATAAATTAAGTAAAAATTAAAATAAAAAATAATCATTTTACCGTGCCGGGAGGCGAACTCACAACCTCTGGTACGGATGTCAGACATCTTACCACAGGGCCACACATTGCTCGTAAGGTTTACTACATTATAGACGAATGACTTTCAATGAAGAGACATCACAGCAATGCCTTGCAGTGGGTTACGTTTACACGTGTGAACCGCGCGATAGAACTTAGCATTTCTATCGACCAAGAGTCGGCCCATTCTTTTTGCCCGTTAAGTGTACGTACTTACTATCTTATGTTTGCTTGAAATAACAACCAATTAATTATAACGATCAGCAAATTATTAACTTGTGTCTCGTTCGTTTGACAATACACGTACAACTTAATTAAGAAAGCCAAACGTATTTTTAGTATTTTTAGCCCATGTTACTGCTTATAGTACACCCCAAGTATATGAAGCTGTCCTCATGTTCTACTGCCTCATTTAGAATTCGCAGGTTTATCTTCTGTATTTTTCTCCCTATGACCATGGTCTTCGTCTTATTTGCATTTATCTTCATCCCATACTGCTCACAGCTGTCATTTAGTTCCAGTAGCATATCCTTTAGTATCATTTCCTCTTCTGGTAACAACGCCATATCATCTGCTAATCTTATGCACTTTATTCTTCTTCCTCTTACTATCACTCCTCCCATGTTCTGAAAACAGTTCTTTACTAAATCCTCCAAGTAGATGTTGAACAGGGTAGCTGATAAAGGACATCCTTGGCGTACACCTCTCCCAATTTCACTTCCTTCTGACACTTCTTCTCCTATCCTGACTTTGACTCGTTGTTTCATATAAAGATTACTGAACAGCCTTCTCTCTTTCCTGTCCACACCATCTGTATAAATTCTTATCCAATAGTCTTCGGGATATCTGATGTTGACGGTTTCAAGGGCCAATTGTTTTAAATTTTCTTTACTGTGTTGATTTTGGTGATTTGCTCTAGGAGTTCTATTTCTGATTGTATTACATCTATCTGAAGTGGATTTTGTGGGAGCATTAGAGGTTGAAGGAGATTGGATATAATAATGTAAACAGGATAAATGATAAAAACGTTTTAATTAAGGATGATGAAATAAATAAGAATCATTTTAAAAGGTACAGTTCTTGAAAGAACAATGTTGGCAAACAAAGAAACAAATGCTAGGAAGGTGATAAAAATTGTAGGATAATCAGCCGTGATTGGTTGAAACCCGTCGTTTTATTCTTAAAAAGTAGTATGACGTAATAAAAGTGTAATAGTACAATCATAAAAATTAGTAAAACAAATAAACAAAAAAAAATTGCTCAATAAGGGGAAAATTTTCCTATTTAAAACTTTTCGGAAATCTGCTATCACCACGTAGACTCCTTATGATTCTAATTCCGTCCAGACCATACAGTGGACTGTCCTAAGTTCAACAAAACAGAATTGAAAGTTCAGTCCGATAGGGGTAGTGTGTATGGTAGGTGAAATGATTACAAATTCTTATTGGTTATCTATCAACAAATACAGTACTATACTTGCATTTCCTGCTCTCCCCGAGACTTGTGTATGCGCTTCTAGTTCCACAGTGGGTTTCGACTGTTCCGTCTCACAAACGGCACAATTCTCAAATAGAAAAAGAAGAGTTCATTAATTTAAAATCAGTGATCAATATGCATGTCCTAATCAATAAAATATTCTGTTTTCCTTTAACAAAAGTATCACTACAAGACACAGAACCAATTCTCATTCAAATGACAAACCCATTTCTTGGTGCCCGTATAGGGGCGTGATTAATTTTATTCTCCTACGTAAGCAGTCGAACTATAGGATGTCGAACTTGTTTTCTGTCGAACTTAAGAGTTTCCACTGTATTTTGTTTCCAGTGTAAAGTTCCGTTTTATGTCAAGTGCAGTACTGTAATCAAGCTGAATTTACGTTACCTGAGCCCCATCGCATGTTTATCTGGTGTGGATCGATAAATTGCAAGAAATATAATTGTGATAATGTAGTAACCTAATAGTGGAACGAAGCTAGCGTGAAAAGCAAAGTACCTGCAGAAAATCTGCATCGCAACTGAATTATTCATAACACATTTGAAATGATTTCCTTAAAATTCTACTTGTGACTAATCTACAGATTCATCTAATACAACTGTTGTTCATGTTCCATTATTTCTTAGGCTGAATCAGTAGAAATTAACCTGAATACAAGGCTGCGAATGCATTTTGTCTGTGAGATTAGGATGTATGTGCAGAACATGTAAATGCAATTCTGTTGCACGTTGCTGAACTCCTTGCGGCGCTATACAGTATCTTCCAAATGGTTCAGTCTGAAGAGCATAAACTACGTAACTCACATGTATTAATTCCCGGGAGAACAAACACATATATGAGGAGCTTGGTATCAAAGTTGGACAACTCCACTTTTGCCTTTTTTTTTTTTACAGGAGAGCCGAAAAACTAGATCCTTGGAAACCAATGCCACCGTTATACGTACATTTTTTAAACATTCTCATGGGTCATAGAAACATTTTTTCCGTCTCAAAATGTGATTAAAATTAATATTCAGGTCACAATTTAAGTTTAAAAGGTGAAGTTGTCCTTCTCCGAAACTAAGTCATGGTGCTGTCTGTTTTTGAAACCAAACGAAGCTTCCTCGCTTCCTTTTGAGGAACTTCTTTGACATGAACTTTCATATTTTTATTGAAATAACAATGTAACATAATTTTACAAAGAAAATTTACGTAAAACAGTAGCCTACGTCTTATTCAGCCACAAGCCGATTATATAAACAATCAGCCATGTTGGATTCGCGATGCGTGATGGGAAAAGGTGGTATGAATGTGGGCTTCTCATTGGCTACTGAAGGAGTTGTCCTAATTTGAAACCAACCCACAGTGGAGTTGTCTATATTTTGATTGTAAAACGCACAATTAAGTGATATTTTCGCTATGTTCTGTCCGTTTTTTAACCTAAACAGTTCCAGAATCGAATTCAGCATAGAAAATTCTATGAAAAACAATCGATATCTCGAAATCGAAAAAAATGGAGTTGTCTAACTTTGATACTATGCTCCTTATATACAGGTTCCCAGAAACCGTAAACTTTTCTACACATTGTGATGATTTTCATTTGACTTCTTTCTGTATGTAATATTCTCTAATTTGTGTCAAAAACATTCTTTTGTTTCTTTTTATGAAATATATGGAAATAATTACGTGTCCATTCACTTGTCTCTTCGGTATTCCAACAAATTTTAGTAGAATGTAAGAAATCGTTGAATTTTACCAATCAGAACCATCTATGATTGCAATAGTGTCGATTTGAAATTCTCACTTTGTACCGTGCTAGCGTGCTGGCAGGGTTCGCATGTTTGTCACAAGAGATATATTGGATGGAGTAGTTTCCCCTGGTACTTTAATGACGTCAGTCAAAAGCTCAAGCAGGTTACAAGACCTCTATGAGTCTGACTTGTGTCACAGTCTACTATATACAGTCACGAAGCTTGAGTTTTGAGGGTGATAGGAACAATAGACTGTGACGGTACTATTTTGCATTTTATGTAATGAGGCGATATTAGCGATCCTAGTGGTGAGCAACTACCTAATGTTTGCATATTTACTACGTATTGAGCTTCGCGACTGTATATACTAGACTGTGCTTGTGTTATGTAGAAGCGCACGTTATTATGTATGTTTGTATGTTCATGAGTTCATTCTGATTCCGTTCAGTCATAGAGGAGGTGCACCAGGAGACAAATGCCTCCACCAATATCTACACTGTAGTTGTTTATTTCGGAATTTGGAAATGATTATTTTTGTGTAAGGAATGGTAACATAGCCCCAGAAAGTATATCTTTTGTCATTGTAATAGTAATTATTTCAATAAATAGATGTAAATTATTGTTTGTATATATGTATAAAACTTCGGTTGTTTATCTATTATTAGAGTGACCAGACGTCCTCTTTTATCCGGACATGTCCTCCTTTTCAGGCTTTTGTCCGGGGTTCGGGCGGATTTTTTAAAAATCAAGAAATGTCCTCCTTTTCGTAACTTTTATGCCTGATATCTTGATGTTATCTGATTTCACGCCTTTTTCAAGTAATTTGGCAATAAGTGGCAGCAGCATCGACGGAATATACTCTTTGCCATCGTTCATAACTCTCTTTTCTCCTCCTTTTGATAATAATTATAGTTCCCTTGGCTTTCAAATGTAGCTAACTGTAAAATCATTTTATATTATTAGTTTTATCATAAGTATGCTGTAATAAAATAGATTTTGACATAATTTTAAATACAATATAGGCCTAAGCCTAAATGTAAATAGATATTTCCTTTTCTCTTTAATGTTATAGTTCCCTTGACTTTCATATGTGGCGAACTGTAAAATCATTATTATTCAGTTTTATCATAATTATTTTGTAATATTAACATACTTTTAAGTATGATATAGGCTAAGTTTAAATCTATATGTATATTGACTTAATTTAAAGTATAATATAGGCCTAAGCGTAAATCAAAGTAGCTACATATTTTCTGTCCTCTTTTTTCGAACAATGTTCTCCTTTTTGAAGCTTTGTGTCCTCTTTTTTATCGATGTGTATCTGGTCATACTATCTATTATCAGATTATTAATTTTGAAATACAACTGTATAATCAATGGCGTGGCATTACATTTGTTCAAAACGTTTCGATTCTGTAAACCATTAAAATTAAGTTGCAGTATTGTTATGATATGCTCCATTATTTACATTCATCGTAGGCCTACTGTACCGTCACTTATGTAGCGAGCGTAAGGCATTTGAACTCCCTTCGTACAAGGCTATATTTCTCATTACATTCAGTGTAACAAAAATGCGAAATCTGCTTATGAGCCACCAGCCAGCTGGTGTTGAACAAGCCGATGGTTCAGGTAACTTCTTTTCTCCAGGTATTCCGGTTCCCCTGTGACATCCCAATAATTCTCCATTATCATCATCATCCATTTCTCTCTCTCTCTCTCTCTCTCTCTCTCTCTATGAGGCCGAAGGGAACATCCCTATGCACCGCGACCTGAGGTCTATTTTGCGCCCCTGGGATGAGTTGTAACCCAACGACCGCACCCACGCCGAACCGACCTAACTCCAACACCCTAACACCAGTCCCGCCATCCTTTAAGTCCGTGTACTATTCCACCTCAACGGCCCCCCCACATTAGCCCCTCAAACGGTCTGAGGTGTACGACACCCCTCCCGTCTGGCCCACGGTCTGAGGTGTAGGCCACCCCTCCCCTCGGGAGGGGAGTGGGTTCCGCTGCCGGGTGACCAACTATCATGTTTTGACATATTCATGGAGACCGGCCGAGAACGTCAGGAGCTTCGGAGGGCCGCCGCAGGCGCGATCTGAAAACCATGGAAGACAACCGGAATGATAAGGAAAGGAGGGGGAAAGGAAGTGGCGAGAATGAGTGGAGTTCCATACGCCTGATAAAGTCACCTGATATTCATCCCTAGGAGTGAGGGAAAAACCTCGAAAAAATCTCACCCAAGCAACTCGTCCCAAGCGGGGAATCGAACCCAGGACCGCAGAGTTCAGGAGCGAACACGCTATCACGAGACCACAGCGGTGGACGTCATCAGTCATTACGTATGTAATGCAGTTCAACCACCTGTGGTCTACTCTGGATAGTTCATGACGAACTAAGTGAGTGGTCTATGCGTCTACATTGACCTACATTAACACAAAATTAATAAATCTAGGTACACATATGTACTCAAATAAAAGTAAATTTAGTCTATGACATAATAAATCCCTCATTATCTGTAATAATCCAACCATGACCTACATTAACACAAAATTAATAAATCTAGGTACACATAATATGTACTCAAGTAAAAGTAAAGTGAATCTATGATATAATAAATCCCTCATTATCTGTAATTTCTAGACTCTAGAGTCCTTTTGTAATGAGAGAAGAAACTTTGACCCCATCAACAATCAAAATAATATACAGTATGTAATGGTTAGACGGCATTGAAAATGGAAAAACTAATCTCCTATGAGAAGTAAAACCATAGGCCTATACATTGTATACAGATATTAAACAAATATGACATGTGATTTTATAATGTATTTTATTATATAATTTATTATATATAGTACATTAAAATTAATATTACAGTTAGTTTATCAATGAGGAATAAGGAAAACCTGTTAACATGCATTTACTAGAAAGAAAGCCGTTGTAATTTCTTACTAGATTATGCAACAAGATGGGTGATGTATGGATCCTGTGTCCCAACTCTTATATTCAATTGTTATTGAGGAAACTTTATAACGGCATAAGGGCCCTGCCGTGGTACAAAAAAATTCTGTGACTTTTGTCTTCTTCATGTTTGGCAATTGTTTTCTGTTTGATAAGTTACGTAAGTATTTAAAAGGCTCTCGAAATGTACTGTGTGGAAACAAATGAATAATAATAATAATAATAATAATAATAATAATAATAATAATAATAATAATAATAATAATAATAATAATAATCCGTGGCACTACGAAACAGAGGTGGGCGATCATCCAACCAGAATGTAGATATCCTGTGGTTAGCAAGATGATCCTCCCAGCCGTTATAGCTGGCAATGGGTGAGGAATACCTTAACGTAATTAACAATAAAGTCAGAAATTAATTAATCGGCATCAATTTCCCGAGCATCAAGTCCACCCAATAAAATTATTTTTACTTAATATTATTCCATAAGTGTGTATTTAATTAAATTTATATATAAATCGTGTTTGTAATAAAAATGGATACTATTTATTCCATTGTTTCTGTCGTTTGCATGTAGCTATTTAGAGTAGCCTTAGCACTAACCGGCAATGCAAAATCAGGACGTGAAAATAACGATTTTATCATTTCCTTGTAGGTGTATACAATCAAAGTAATATCAATTTATTTCCAAAATTAAATTTAAACTAATGTCAATTTAGTTCAAGCGATGAAACTTATTATAAACATGTGTAAAAACACGAATTTACCATTTTATTCACAAATTTAGGATGTCGGTTTGAATTTATAATATTTATATAAACATTCAAACTTCGTGCGTGAGATATGCGATTTTTCAACTGGGTGATATCACAAGTGTTGACGTGTGTTATTAACACTCACTCCCGCACGCCACGTGGTCTCTGCCCTGAGGTCCTCGGTTCGTAATCTGATCACGAAATCGCCACCTTGAGATCGCACCCACTAGCAGATGGTCTATTGGAGTTAGATGCAGTATGCAAAGAAAGAAGATTGATGTTACATGGATTCACGAGTTACATATCACATATATCACACAAAACAAATAAAAACTTAATGTAACGTGATTATTATGAGGGTATTATTGAGTTAGATTGATCGGTATGCATGGACTAACGAGTTACATATAATACGCAGCACATTACACAAATATTTAACGTGTTGTGACGACATAGAGAGTTTACGCACCCTCCTCGTCGCCCGCTAAACGACTAACGCTATGTTGATGTCAGTAATGACGCATGTTCATGTTCGTGAAACTTCGGAAAGAACCGAAAGGGATCGGTGCACATGTTCCTTTAATGTAAGTCTCTGTTATAGGATACTTCCCGATCCGTTAAGCATTTATCATGTCGTAGTTCCTATGATAATCGCCCTGTAATTTTTTTAATTGATAGCTCAGTCTCTGAGGAAAACACAGAAAAAAATTCCAAATGATTTTTTAAGTGAGAAAAAATACAAAGAGTACGTACAAGACGGAACCTGGTTCGTTACTGAGTTGGTCGCTCGTAACCTAGTTGGTCGTTGGGCAGAAAGTCGGGGTGTACAAGACGGAGCTTGGCTGGTTACTGTGTTGGTCGCTCGTAAGCTAGCTGGTGGCTGCGCAGAAGATCGGGGTGAATGAGAATGAAGTTTGTTTGCTCCTGCCAGTCATTGTAGCTGAACTTATTCTGCTTTTTCAAAATTGTCTTTAAAAACAATAACAATTGTAATGGTTTTCAGGTTCTTCTAAACGTAGCTTAGATATTTGGGTTTTTCAGTACAGAAATAACCACGTAAATAATTCCACTTTTCTGAAAAGCGTCATAATAAAATCCTTCAATTAAATTCCATCTAGTTTATTCTGATACACATAGTGCATTGATAAAATAATAGCTATTAATTGCCAAAAGGTAAGTAACGGTAATTATATTTTTCTAAAATCGTCACTTTCTGTAAAATATAAATTATTCATTTACAAAGTTAGTTATTATTGGTATCCATTTCACACCACCTCTTTCTAGTGCCGAGATTAAGAAAGCATGGGGCTCTATCTCCATGCCCCCGAAGTGCCTTTATGGCATGTGAAGGAGCTACCTTTACCTTTATTAGTATTCATTTCAACTCCTACTTCATCTCACAATTTCACAACGCTCGGACATTCCTTCTGACTAGGTAACCGGTCAGGCTACCAACTACCAACCAGGCTCCATCTTGCACGTACCTGAACTTCGATGTGATCTGTTCAGAATAGACATTTACACCTTCAAAAGTTGGTAAGCGGCTTTTTTTTTTTTTTCCCCACGTTCGATGGGGGTCAAAGCGAGAGAAATGTTAAGAAAGAATGGAAATTACTTTTAAAAGTGGTCGCTACTCAAAATCTTTACTGTTTTCCGAGTTACGGCGACTTAAACAAAAGAGTGTTTTCTCTTGGCGGAGGACTCACGACTCAACTTTACTCTATTGGAATCTCAAGCAAAAAATCTTTTCTGAGCCTTCTCGTACTTCGGCCTGAATAATTTATCCATCTTGAGCTGTTCTAAGTGGATGAATATCATCAAATGAGATACCAAGGTTTTAACACCGAATTAGGCCTACGGTAAATTCCAACCACGTCCACGTATTACCGTATTTTCACTGAATTAGAACACTCTAGCGTTGTTAGTTACTAGGCGCAGGAAAATGTAACTTATCTCCTAACTATAATAGATTTTATAAGTTACAATATTCATAATTCGATTCTTCCATAAATAATACACATTAAAAGAGGCTAACTTTCAGTAATACGTAAATGGATTGAGGAGGTCGGGGTAATTTGGGTATAGTGAGGTGGTTTGGATATGAGTTACAATTTATTGAATAAAACTTTTCCTAATCTTCAAACACATGCCATACATATTGTCTATTTCACAATTGTCTATCATGGAGCGTTAACAGTTTCTATTGATCACACTGAAATTGCCTAGTAAAAAAAAACTGTTTTGTGCGAGATCGTGCGTATTTGCTTGATTTCCGCACAAAACCAATCCGCGGAAAGTCTAGAATTCCAAATTCTGTATTCCCAACGTAACACACATAACAATTTCCCTCTTCTTACCGCTTAAGTGAAATATTGATTTTACTGCTTTAGGCTTTTAACATATTATTTTTAGAGACGTTCAATATAGTAATAATTATAAATTGGAAACTTACCACTGCAATTTTACATAAATTGCACTGTTAATTATTGTTTTTAAATATTTGCAAAAATTAAGTAAACTCTACAACTCCACTAAAGTTACTGCATTCGTGATGCATGTAACATTAAGGAAGCCGTGAAAAAATCAACAAGATTCCGGACTTATCATAGACTGGGGGAAAAAAAGACAGACGTATATCACGTCCTGCTGGAGTATAGTAAACACAGAAAACATTTTAAAGGAACAATGTTCAAGATAGATATTTTTGTTTTGCAAATTTGCCGTCATTGAACAGAAACCAAGATGGAGATTTCATTGCAACTAATTATAAATTCCTCTTTATGGCATATAATAAACGATCTTCGCACAAAATAATGTACGATACACGAGCGGTATGTTTTCTTTCAATTCTCGGAAATTTAAAAAGCGAAACGTAGTTGAGCTTTTTCAAACTTTTCCTCGAACATGAAAACTTCAACATACCGCTCTTGTAACGTATATTACTATTATTATTTACCAGTGTTTGAAATAACACATCACATTCAAAGCAATATTGTTGGGGAATCAGCTGTAATACAGTACCCAAATTCATTCATGTGTACATTATACATGTTTAGAACATATTTTTAATAAATGTAGTAATATATAATTAATAGTTGGTTAGTAAACTACAATCTACAAACGTGGGGTAATTTGGGTATATTTACAAGTTAATTGGTGGCTAACTTTGTTTTCGTTCCAGATCATGCCACGTACACAAATTATGGATTGGTGAAACACTAATAAAATATCCGAAGTGTTTTCTATCCCTGATTTCAATGGAGATATTTTAAGTATACAAAATAAGCCTTATCAAGAACTGAAGTATTGGCTGAATATTTTTATCTTATTAGGTCTAATTATAATTTGTAACTGTCTACTAGGGTGAAGTGAAATTTATTTACATATATCAAAAAAGCTTGTGCGTGCAAAAGTTGATGCATTACGAGAGTATTTACATGCTAAATTTATTTCTTAATGGAGTCATATCTTCAGGTTCCACAAGAGCTCCAAAGGTTATTTCTTCCTTTATTATTAATATTTTAGTTATTTAAATTCATTAGGCTATCATTTCAAATTTAATCTACCTTGGGTTTTAATAAAGTTAGTGGGAGTGTAAATATTAAGAAAAAGAAATTACCTTCTCTGAAGCTCAACTTCCAAGTGCTAGAAGAACACTGAAAAAGTGAATTTGTATAGAAATTTTACAAAATCACAAATATGGCTACAAATTTCTATTGGTTAGCCAGTTATAGTTGAAACAATATGAATTCGTTTTTGAAAAGAAAAGCTATTTATTTAAATTAAACGTAATTCATGAACATGAAAAACAAATATGCTCATGTCAGAGATCACAGCTCTTAAATGCTTAAATGTAGTTTGTGAGCATAAGTAAATAACAAATAAACTGTAAAGAACTCTGATTATATTAATTATGATATTCAGTTTTTTTGTTGTATTAGCACATGGCAGTCCTAGATTCCAGTCTGGTCCAGATATATCCGTCCCTTCTCAGTCACTAACCAAGCACACCGTTCTACTGCTTGTGTATAACTTTGGAAACGTCAGTTCCTCATTATCATTTATATGGCTCTTGATATCTTCTCTGCAGATCGGCTGAGTATGACCATCAGCACTCAGAGACTCTGTTGCAAGGCAATTCACTAATGGGTTAACTCAAAACACATTAATCCGTAGCCATGATTCTCTTATCAACATTCAGCTCCCAAGTTTAGTGGCCTACTCTGAAGGGAAATTTTCACTGAAGAAAGACAATGTCAAAGACTTGAAAGAAATTCACCCATACATTTAAAAAAAAATTTACACACATTTATGAAGATGTAAATTAACATTTAGAGGGTACTATACATTTATCAAACATAATTTTAATAATGATTGCAGATATGTTTTATAGGAGTTCAATCAATTCTATGTCTTGATAATTTTCTTAAGGAAAATAAGATGTTACTCTACAAGTTGACCTTAATAGCTGTTTATATGTTCTTTATATAAAATGTTCTTCATATTATATCATCTATTTCTTAGTAAGTATTGCATTGTATAAAATTTAAAGAACACATTTTTAATAATTTTGAGGGAAAAATTGTTCCGGAGCCGTATATCGAACCAGGGACCTTTGATTAAACGTACCAACGCTCTACCAACTGAGCTAACCGGGAACTCTGTTAGATTCCGATCCAAATTTTTCCCTCTATATCCACAAACTTCAAAGTGGGCTGACAACCGTCAAGCAACCTACATTGACTGCACACTAACTCTGTGTGACTTAAATTGTGGTTTTCTGTTAACGAACAGTGACGTGTATTATGCAAATCAAACTTTCAGGTATAACTCCCTGTAAAAGTGATTTGAATAATTTCGAGGGAAAAATTGTTCCGTGGCCGGGTATACAACCCGGGAAAAATTGGATCGGTGTCTGGTAGACTTTCCGTGTAGCACAGTTGGTAGAGCGTTAAAAGGGCAGAAGTCCCAAGGTAAAGTAAGGTCCTACTCATTAATGAAACAGTTTAGAAACACTTTAATAAAGGGATCTGATGCTAAAACTAATTCTTGGGACTGACAAAGAAAGTTACAATTTTCACACAAATACCGGAAAACAGTTTTCCGTTTCTCCTGTAAAATTTGTAATTTTGGACTCTCGCCCTTATAACAAATAATAGTTGAATTAAACATATTCGCAATAGTTGAAATAATCATCCCAATCGCAGTGGTGGAATCAATATCATAATCACAGTAGTTGAATTAATCATCATAATCACAATAGTTGAATTAATGAACATAATCACAATATTTCAATTAATAATCATAATCGCAATTGATGAATTAGTCATCATAATCAAATAGTTGACTTAAACATTATAATCGCAAAAGTTGAATAAATTAATCTTCATAATCGCAATATTTGAATTAGCCATAATTGCAATAGTTGAAATAATCATCATAATTGCAATAGTTGAATTAATCATCATAATCGCAATAGTTGAATTAATCATCATAATCGAAATAGTTGAATTAAACATCATAATCGCAATAGTTCAATTAATCATAATCGCAATTTTTGAATAAATCATCATAATCGCTATAGTTCAATTAATGTCATAATCACAGTAGTTTAATTAATCATCATAATCACAACAGTTGAATTAATCATCATAATCGCTATAAATGAATTAATCGTAATAATCACAATAGTTGAATTAAATAACCTAATCGCAGTAGTTGAAATAATATCATAATCACAGTAGTAGAATTAATCATCATAATCACAATAGTTTAATTAATTATCATAATCGCAATAGTTGAGTCAATCATCGTAATCGCAGTAGTTGAAACAGTATCCCAATCATCATAATCCCAAGAGATCAATTAATGATAATTATCGCAAAATTGAATTAACCATGGTAATCACAATAGATGAATTAATCATCATAAATACAATAGTTCAATCAATCATTACTATCGCAATAGTTGAATTAATAATTATAATCGCAATACTTGAATAAATTAATCATTACAATTTCAATAGTTTAATTAATCATAATCACAACAGTTGAATTAATCACCATAATCACAATAGTTGAATTAATCATCATAATCGCAGTAGTTGAATTAATCATAATTGCAATAATTGAATTAATCATCGTAATCACAGTAGTTTAATTAATCATCACAATCGCAATAATTGAATTAAGTATCATAATCACAATACTTGAATTAATAATCATAAACGCAATAGTTGAATTAATCATCATAATAGCAATAGTTTAATACTAATTATAATCGCAATAATTGAATAAATTAATCATCGTAATAGCTATAGTTGAATAAATCATGATAAACGCAATAGTTGGATGAATCATCATAATCGCAATAGTTGTATTAATAATTATTATCCCAATAGTTGAATAAATTATATAATCGCATTGGTAGAATTAATATCATAATCACAGTAGTTGAATGAAAATTCATAATCGCAATATTTGATTTCATATCATATTCACAGTACTTGAAATAATGAACATAATCAGAATAGTTGAATTAATCATCATAATTGCAATAGTTGAATTAATAGTCATAATCTCAATTTCTGAATTAAACATCCTAATCGCAGTAGTTGAATTAAATTGCAGTAGTTGAATTAATCATCATCATCACAATAGTTGAATTATTCATCATAATGTCAAACGTTCAATGAACAATCGTAATCGCAGTAATGGAATTAATATCACACTCACAATATTTGAATTAATCATCATAATCGCAATATTTCAATTAATATTATCATCACAATAGTTCAATTAATCATCATAATCAAATTATTGAATTATTCATCATAGTCGCAATAGATGAATTAATCGTCATAATCACAATATTTGAATTAAACATCCTAATCACAGTAATTGAAATAATATAATCATAGTAGTTGAATTATTCATCATAATCACAATAGTTGAATTAATGATCATAATCGCAATAGTTGAATGAATCATCGTAATCCCAGTAGTTAAATTAATATCATAATCTAATTGTTCAATTAATATCATATTAAAATTGTTGAATTAATCATCATAATCACAATAGTTGAATGAATCATCTCTATCACAATAGTTGAATTAATCATCATAATCGCAGCAGTTGAATAAATTAATCATCATAATAGTAATATTTGAGTTAATCATCATAATCGCAATTGATGAATTAATCATAACTACAATAGTTTAATTAATGATGATAATTCAAATAGTTGAATTAATCATCATAATCGCAATAGTTGAATTAATCATCGTAATCTCAATAGTTGTATTAATCATCACAATATCAATATTTCAGGTAGTTATCATAATCGCAATAGTTGAATTAATCATCATAAGCGCAATAGTTGAATTAATCTTTATAATCGCAGTTGTTGAATTAATATCATAATCACAGTAGTTGAATAAATCATCATTATAGCAATATTTGAATTAACCATCATAATCACAATAGTTGAATTAATCATCATAGTCGCAATCGTTGAATTAATCGTCATAATCACAATAGTTGAATTAAACATCCTAATCGCAGTAGTTCAATTAATCATCATAATCGCAATATTTGAATGAACCATCGTAATCCCAGTATTGGAATTGATCACCACAATCACAATAGTTCAATCAATTATCATAATCGCAATTTTTTAATTAATCATCATGACTACAATAGTTGAATTAATCATCATAATCGCAATAGTTGGATTAAACATCATATTCGCAATAGTTGAATTAATCATCCTAATCGCAGTGGTTGAATCAATATCATAATCTCAGTAGTTGAATTAATCGTCATAATCACAATAGTTGAATTAAATAATCATAATCGCAATTACTTAATTAATCGTCATAATCACACCATTTGAATTAATCATCATAATCGCAATATTTGAATGAACAATCGTAATCCCAGTATTGGAATTAATCACCACAATCACAATAGTTCAATCAATCAACATTATCACAATAGTTGAATTAATCATCATGATTACAATAATTGAATTAATCATCATAATCGCAATGATCGAATTAATCGTCATTATCACAATAGTTGATTTAAACATCCTAATCGCAGAAGTTGAATTAATTTCATAATCACCGTAGTTGAATTAAACATCATAATCACAATAGTTGAATTAATCACCATAATCGCAATAGTTGAATGAATCATCGTAATCGCAGTAGTTGAATTAATATCATAATCACAATAGTTGAATATCAAAATCACAATAGTTGAATTAATCATCATAAACACAATAGTTTAATGAATAATCATAATAACAATAGTTGAATTAATTATCATAATCGCAATACGTGAATTCATCATCGTAATCGCTATACTTGAATTAATCGTCATGATGACAGTTGTTGAATTAAACGTCCTAATCGGAATAGTTGAATTAATATCATAATCACGGTAGTTGAATTAATCACTATAATCACAATAGTTGTATTAATCATAATCGCAAAAGTTGAATTAATAATGATCATCGCAATAGTTGAATGGACCATAGTAATCGCAGTAGTGGAATTAATCACCATAATCACAATAGTTGAATCAATTATCATAATCCCAATAGTTGAATGAATTATCATAATCGCAATAGTTGAATTAATCATTATAATCACAACAGCTGAATTAATTATCATAATCGCAGCAGTTGAATTAAACACGATATTCGCAAAGTTTGAATTATTCATCCTAATCGCAGTGGTTGAATGAATATCATAATCACAGTAGTTGAATTAATCATCATAATCACAATATTGGAATTACACATCCTAATAGCAGTAGTTGAATTAATATCATAATCACGTTAGTTTAATTAATATCATAATCACGTTAGTTGAATTAAACATCATAATCTCTATAGTTGAATTAATCATTGTTATCACAATAGTTGAATCAATAATCACAATGGCAATAGTTGAATCATGGTAATCGCAGTAGTTGAATTACTATGATAATCACAACAGTTTGTGGGTGGGTGTCGTTATTGAGTTCCCACGTTGGACGCCATTTGAGGGTGAGTGGTTATTGTGACCACACGTTGGGCGCCATTTGAGGGTGGGTGCGTCTCGATGTTGCGTGAGATTCACTCAGGGTAGCCGAGGTACTGTTGTGGTATAGGGTGATGTCGGGAATAATACCAAGCCGGCTACTTAAATAAAAGGCAGCGTAAACTTCAAAACTATAAGTTTATTGTCGTATCCACTTGGTAAACCCTAGAATATGTATTTCCGGCTGACATATAATTCAATCGTTGGTCGCCTTTTGTATCGACTCTATGGCGGCTCTGAATAAGCTCTATCCGATACTACAAATTCAATACTCTGTCCAGTACACTATGACACGAAGCGAAATAGTAGTCCTGTCGACACCAAACGAAGTAGTTATTCTGCCCTGTATGTAGGGCCGCCGACACGATGTAAAGTTGTTTTGATGATCTCCGCTCCGAAGCGGAATAGTAGTCCTTATCTCCGCTCCCCGTCACCCTTATTTATAAAAACCTATTCTACGCTAAAACTAACTATTCTATTGGTTAAAAACTACGTCACTAACTGGGCTAAAATCTATTCCCTATTGGTCCAAAGTGACCTCATAAGCTGGACCAAGATCTCTTCTTATTGGGCGCGAAATATGTCATCTCTAAATTTAGACTTTGGATTTCCCATAACCTCAAATTAGTTTGTATATCTCACAAGAATACCCGTTCTTTGGAAAACCCAAGCTTGGCAATATCTTTCCCACGGGTCTAGTCCGACTTCGGCTTTTATGCTTCATCGAGTCTCTATACGAAACCCCGCTCAAGGTGGCCCTAAATCTGTCCGATGCTGACAAGTGACGAAACACCTGTGTGGGGAAGCTAATTCTAACGAAGTCGCCAGAACATCCCCGCGAATACATGTAATAAAAATATGGAGATATCACTTCGCTAATAAATCGGTCTCTCCCTCTCCTAATTACTGCTTCAAATGCCCATCTACATAACCATTGGAAATTCCCGAAAGAGTTTCCAATGTTATGAGATGTCCCCGCTTTCTGCCTATAACTAGCCTCATACTTCCCCCACGCGATCAGCCGGTAACACATTATTTACAATACAGTGAGATTACAATGTCACTACAAACAATTACAATAAATATTACATATATCTTCACAAGCCTTTCTATGTACACAACTCTCACACAATAAGCACAACAATGTACAATTTATATCCACATTTACATATGTACAATACCATTCATTCACATATTTACATTTATTTATTAATTGATCAATTACACACTCTGCGTGCTTGGTTGTACCAGCCGCCCTGTACAGGTTCACCTAGCTGTACGCGTGAGACTAACCATCCTACTCTTTCTCATTCCTGCCTCCTAGCCTCTCCTGTTTGAAAGGCCGCAAGAGTTGCTTGTGGTACCTACCAACAGGTTTACTTTTTTCCCTTTCTACCAATTCGAAAGTATGGTCTCCGTATTTACTCTTAATTTCGTAGGGCCCCTTGTACAGTAGCTCCATGCGTGAGTAACGTCCTCTAAGGGCGGAAGATAACTTCACGTCCCTTAGCAATACCAGATCGCCGGGTGTGGGCTCCCATTTGTGGCGATATCTTTTAACTTTACCGAGTCTATACTCAGCCTTTTTCCTGATTCGGTCGAAAGCTAGTTTACACAGTAGTTCCGCACTAGGAGGCTCACCCTCCTGTATTGCCTGCGGCAAACTCTTTATCATGGGATCGGGATCGATCCCTAACATAAGTTTGATCGGAGCTATTCCGGTCGTTGGATTGATAGAGTGGTTCATGACTCTCTCAATCACCTCACATTGCCTAAACCAGTCCTTATGGTTTCGGTGACACAGAATACGGAGATACAATGATATATCCCTAAGCGCTCTTTCGCAGGGATTACCGCTGGGAAAGTATGCGGAGCAATTGTATAGTTTCACGCCCGCATCTTCCAGCCTTTTGCAAAACACTTTCGATTTATGTACCGACACATTGTCACTGAGCACCGCTGTTACCGGACCGTAAGTCGGTATGTAATCTCTAACCAGCTTGTCAGCACACAATTTACTAGAGATATTTCTTAAAGGGTAAATCTTTACAAATTTTGTGAACACATCGTACGTAACAAATATGTACCTGTGTCCGAAGGACGATGTGGGCATTGGACCGTGTTCGTCCTCTGCTACAAGTTCATTCTTTTTACCCCTGATAATGACTTGTGGTACATTGTCATACCTTACATTTAGAGGTTTCGCCCTCTGGCAGACCTCGCAACGAGATATTACCCTTCTAACCTTCTTTGACAGTTGCTTAATATAAAATGATTCTGACATAGTTAAAATGATCCTATCACTCCCAGAGTGACACATAGATAGGTGAAAGTTGTTTATAAGTTCACTCTCCATACTCGCAGGTATGTATATCTTCCACTTCTGGATATCCCTACCATGCAATTTATACAAGATACCAGAGCGCAATCCATACACTTCGTCTTTCACCTGTGAGATTTCTCTAGCTTTGTCCATTAAGGCCCTTATCGTGGAATCCTCCTGCTGCAAATCTGCAATTTTCCGAAATTTTCCCGTCAGAGCTCCATTCCTCGTGGAATCAATTTTCATCACGGCAATTTCGTACGCGGGGGCGGTGATAGTTTCCGGTAGCTCCGATTTGGAATTCAAACGAGAGAGACAATCACCAAAGATATTGTCTGCCCCCGGAATATGTCTGATCGTCACTTCATGAGCCAAAATTTCGTGCACATATCTAGATATTCTAGAGTTCGTCAATTTGCATCTATTCAGAAACGCTAGGCTTACATGGTCAGTAAATATGATGATCTGCCTATTAAAGATATACTGACGGAACTTCTGTAGTGCGAAGTACACAGCAGAAATCTCAAGTTCCGTGATTGATGCGTTGCTTTCGGTACGCGACAGTCCCCTAGAAGCTGTGGCAATCACATGTCGCTTATTATCTACATCGGTCTGACATAGAATTGCTCCATATCCATATGAAGACGCATCAGTATAAATCTGAAAAGGTAGGCTGTCGTTAGGCCTTTCCAACAGAATTGAGTCGGCAAAAAGCGGTTTCGTTCGATCGAATGCTTCCTGCTCTGCCGACCCCCACCTGAAGGGTGTATCCTTCTTCAATAATGCTCTGAGTGGGGCTACATGCTTAGCATAATTGACGAGAAACCGATTCTGGTATTGTAGGATACCTAGATATCTACGAACCTGTTTCCGGTTCCGCGGCGGCGGGATCCTCGCAATGCTCTGAATTCTCTCTTGGTCCGGTCTAATTCCGTCAGACGAAATTACGTAACCCAGGAAAACTGTCTCAACTTTAAAAAATGCTGTTTTCCCCAGCTTGACTGTCATACCAGCCTCTCTCAATTTAGTAAGTACAAAATCAATATCCCTAATATGCCTATCCACATTATTGCCATATATAAGAAAATCGTCAATGTACTGTGCCAGAAAACCTTTCGTCGAATCACCAAAAATTATGTCAAGTGCCCTTAGTAGCGCAGATCCAGAACTCGCGATGCCGAATGGGCATCGGGTATACTGATAAACTTTCCCGTTATGTAGGAACGCTGTGAATTTTCTCGAGTCCTCGTCAAGCGGAATCTGCCAATACGAACTGGTCAAGTCCAAACTAGTGAAGATAGAACAGTCACTGATACGGCCTAACAAAGTGTCCACTGACTCCGTCCTGAAATTATCTTTATCTGAAAACGAGTTAACGTGTCGGGCATCGATCGTTACTCTTAAGCTTCCATTGGGCTTCCTAACCCAGCACAATGCATTTACATAAGGCGAGTCCGATGCTTCTATAACTCCGTCTTTTAACATATCATTTATGACTTCGTCTGCCTGATCCCTTAAAGATAGGGGGATGGGTCTACATTTATGTCGAAATTCCTCCATTCCTACCACCTTAATTTTGTGTGTATACACTCTACACAGACCCGGCGCGTCTGAAAAGACATTTAAATGGCTACCTACAACATCCATTAAGCGTTTTCTTTCACTCTCACTCAGGCCGTGTGCCTGGTTAACTTTATCTCTCACTATTTCGAAAATATCTGTCCTCCTATTGTTAGACGCGACTACCTGCCTAAGATCGCCCGGCGAACTCTCATTACAATATCTGGCCCTACCGCTAATGAGATTACGTCCTATTTGTCTCGCCTGGACTAATTCGCCGATACACAACTCGCATTCTCCGCAGTCTACTTGACACACTCCCTTAGTTACCTCGTTACCTTCCCACGGATTAACCTCTATAATTACATTCTTACAAATTTTGAGGTGCTCTACAAAAAATAACTCTTCCTGTAATTCAATCTCTCCCGCGGTTCTTTCATCTACCTCAGCTCGAGCGTTATTGCTACTGAATGGGACATGGCCTACACTGCCGTTACCTGCCGTAACCCCTAGTCTGTTTTCCCTGAAATCTAATAGCGCGTGCCATTCATAAAAGCTCTCTACTCCAATAATGATGTCGGTAGTCAACCTTTGTATCACAAGAAAAATAGCATTTAATTTCACGTCTCCGCACTCTAACTCGAACCATACTTGATATTTTACCTTTTCCTTCTTCTTGCTTAGGGCGCCCGCACAGTACAGTGAACATATGGGTAACGTTTGCAGTTTTATTCCTGAATCCCTAACCTTTTGAAAAAATTCCAAGCTGCATACATTATTTGTGGAGCCCGAGTCCAACAACACACAACACTTTGTCCCAAATATTTTGGCATCTATATAAGGCAATACATAAGTCCCATTATTTTCTAACTCTGGGTTAGTAATATCGCTCTGTCTCTTTACGCTTACCGCGTTGGTGGATTCTTTGGATAGTGACCTATTGCACTTAGCTACAGAAATCTCCGAACCCTTGAGACTTCTGTCTAGCAGTTTCCCGAGTGCGATGCAGTCGGTTCCACTGCTATCTCGTCTCTATTTCTACTATTTATAGGCTCCCGGCCCATACTCATTCTCACCGGACTTTGTTGACGTCCGTTCATGTCTCTATTCCTACTTTGTCCCACGTTACACTGTGTAGGTGTCCTATGGCACCCTTGTGAGGCCATTTCTTGTAGGACGTCTCGCCTATCTCTCTCCTGCTCCTGTCTCCTCCAATCACCTCGATTTTGCGGTCCCCTGCTAAAATTAGGCTGCCAGAATCCCTGTCTGTAATTTCTGTTCCTAAGCCAGTGTGGTTGGGTTCTAAGCCTATTATTTCCATTTTCTTGTCTTCCCGTGTACCATCGTATGTGGTTAACCCTACGCACGGGACCAACACCTCCTCTATCGTTTCTCATCCTGTTGTGGCTGCTCTGGTTGTTCCTAATATTATTGTAAGGGCCCCCAAAGGGCGGGTCAATCCTTCTTTCCCTGTTGGGACTATTCCCTCCGTTCTGACCATTATGGTACCGACTATATGCATTGTTGGGGCTCCTATCACAACTCAGCTACTCTGATTTTGGGCTCCTTTCCTTGGGGATGAAAAGGCTGTACTTGCCCCCTTCCCCGCTTTCTGGTCGGTGGGGCTTGAACCCTTTCCTTTGCCATGTTCATAATCTGCCTCTCCACTACATTCATAGTGCGTGGCGTCCGAACTATCCAGCGCAGTCAATAAATCTATTGTTTCCCCGAAGTCTCGGGGCCCTGCTACGATCAGATTATACCTTATGTTCTCGGGATACTGCGAAATCACAGTTTGGATCAGCTCTGAATCCGGTATTGGCGGATTGAGGCTTTTCCCTTTCTTAACAAGTTCAAGAAAGTAATCTATCATAGAGACGCCTCTTCCCGCGTCGAACCTGCTCTGATTAATTTCCTTCCTAATTCTTTGTTGTTGTCTTTGTCCCCAGTATCTCTCCGAAAATTTTTCTCTGAATTCCTCGTAAGTGACATTATCCCCTAGGGCCACTAGCGCCCAGTTGAGTGGTCGGCTCTTTAGGCTCTTTCGTACAACAGTCATTTTTAGGTCATCCGGCACCCCTCTTACTCTGAAGTACGTTTCTAGCTCACTTATGTAGTTATGTGGGTTTGAAAATTCAACCTCATCAAAAATAGGGTAACCAATCTCATTCAAAATGTGAGTGGGGTACTGGGGACGGCCTAAATATGCCTTGTCGTTTACATTTATCAACTCACTACGCACATCATCCCGTGAGGTCTGACATTCCTCACCAACACTATTGTTAACATGTCTTACATTTATGTTGCTACCTGATGCCGGGCTCTCACTTGTGCCCTCTTGTCTAGAAACTGCACGGTCCGAGCTGCTATGTCCGCTTAAATTTGCGGGACTACCCCCATTTAGTACGTCGTTTATTGAGTTTAGTTTACTTCTTAATTCTTCCAAACATTCGTTATCCGCCCTTTCTTTATTCTTTATGGCTCGCTTGAGACCGTCCACTTCCTGATCCATCTCACCTATTTTCTCTTCCACCGAATTCTGAATTTCTCGAACCTTCTCCACTATCGTTTCCTCAACAGCTGATTTTAGGTCGCTATTCTCTCTAGTAGCGCTATCTCTAACTCTAACTTCTAAATCCTTCATACTTTCTGACATCCTATCCATAGCTATCTTCAATTGGTTCTCCATTCCGATCCCATTCTCGGCTAATTTCCCCTCTAGCTTCTCTATTTTGTCCTCCATCTTGTTTCCTCTCTCCGCTAATTTTGCAATATGATCTCTAATCTCTCTCGAACTTTCCCCCAATCTATTTTCCATTTGTTTTATTTGTTCTCTACTTTCCCTTGAATTGTTGTCTAATTTATTTTCCATTTGCTTTATTTGTTCTCTACTTTCCCTCGAGTTATTTTCTAATTTAGTTTCCATTTGTTTTATTTGTTCTCTACTTTCCCTTGAATTGTTGTCTAATTTATTTTCCATGAATTGTCTCATCTGCTCCCATAACTGTTCTAGCGTCATTTCCCCTTTGCCACTGTCTCTACTCTGTTGCTTTTCCACCGTTCGCTCTCCCTCTATTTCTTGTCCTGCGTTATTCTCGACCTCCTCCCTAATTTCCATAATTTCCTCGTCCTTCCTTTGCTCCATGGTTCCCTTGTTTCTATTTCCTCGTCTTTCTCGTATTTTCCTAACTACTTTACTCCTATGGCTACGTAGTATCATCTATATGCTACTCTGTCATCTATCCGACGCTTGCTTTCCCAATAATAATCTAACTAGGCCTGTATTTGCACTCGACTCACTTCCAACAAATTACGCAATACACTTATTTCACTCTTTCCCCCAAAATATCACACACAAAAAAAATACATATATATATATATATATATATATATATATATATATATATATATATATATATATATATACACCCGAAATATCACACCAGAAATTGAAACATATACACTTTATAATTATTCCCCCAAAATATCATATACATATATACACATTTATACGTCTCCTATTCATACTTGCCACAGCCTCTCCGAGTCGCCTTCTCTGGTGGTCCCCGTGTTGTCTTCTCTAGTGTTGTCGTGATGTCGCGATGGCTTGGTTCTGTTCCCGCCTTCCAGCGTCGTTCCTCGGCTATGCAGGGCTGAACTGCTCCGTCCGGTCCTCCTCGTTGTTTGGTGCTGTGTTCGCACCCGGGGCCGGTCACTGGAACAGCTGTCTTCCTTCGAGCCCCACGTTGGAAAGCGCCATTTGTGGGTGATGTAGTTGTTGGAGCCCGACGTTATTGAGTTCCCACGTTGGACGCCATTTGAGGGTGAGTGGTTATTGTGACCACACGTTGGGCGCCATTTGAGGGTGGGTGCGTCTCGATGTTGCGTGAGATTCACTCAGGGTAGCCGAGGTACTGTTGTGGTATAGGGTGATGTCGGGAATAATACCAAGCCGGCTACTTAAATAAAAGGCAGCGTAAACTTCAAAACTATAAGTTTATTGTCGTATCCACTTGGTAAACCCTAGAATATGTATTTCCGGCTGACATATAATTCAATCGTTGGTCGCCTTTTGTATCGACTCTATGGCGGCTCTGAATAAGCTCTATCCGATACTACAAATTCAATACTCTGTCCAGTACACTATGACACGAAGCGAAATAGTAGTCCTGTCGACACCAAACGAAGTAGTTATTCTGCCCTGTATGTAGGGCCGCCGACACGATGTAAAGTTGTTTTGATGATCTCCGCTCCGAAGCGGAATAGTAGTCGTTATCTCCGCTCCCCGTCACCCTTATTTATAAAAACCTATTCTACGCTAAAACTAACTATTCTATTGGTTAAAAACTACGTCACTAACTGGCCTAAAATCTATTCCCTATTGGTCCAAAGTGACCTCATAAGCTGGACCAAGATCTCTTCTTATTGGGCGCGAAATATGTCATCTCTAAATTTAGACTTTGGATTTCCCATAACCTCAAATTAGTTTGTATATCTCACAAGAATACCCGTTCTTTGGAAAACCCAAGCTTGGCAATATCTTTCCCACGGGTCTAGTCCGACTTCGGCTTTTATGCTTCATCGAGTCTCTATACGAAACCCCGCTCAAGGTGGCCCTAAATCTGTCCGATGCTGACAAGTGACGAA
The DNA here is from genome assembly GCF_040183065.1 of Periplaneta americana. Lineage (NCBI taxonomy): Eukaryota > Metazoa > Arthropoda > Insecta > Blattodea > Blattidae > Periplaneta > Periplaneta americana. Next base: position 73,125,349 of record NC_091118.1, read on the forward strand.
ACACCTGTGTGGGGAAGCTAATTCTAACGAAGTCGCCAGAACATCCCCGCGAATACATGTAATAAAAATATGGAGATATCACTTCGCTAATAAATCGGTCTCTCCCTCTCCTAATTACTGCTTCAAGTTGAATGAATAATCATAATCACAATATTTCAATTAATCATCATAATCGCAATTGATGAATTATTCATCATAATCACAAAGTTGAATTAAACATTGTAATCGCAATAGTTGAATAAATTAATCCTAATATTTGCAATATGTGAATTAATCATAATTGCAACAGTTGAATTAATCATAATAATCGCAGTAGTTGAATTAATCATCATAATCGCAATAGTTGAATTAAACATCATTATCGCAATAGTTCATTTAATCATCAAAATCGCAAAAATTTAATTAATCATCATAATCAAAATAGTTGAGTTAATCAACATAATTGCAATATTTGATGTAATATCATAATCACATTAGCTGAATTAATGATCATAATCACAATAGTTGAATTAATCATCAAAATCGCAATGGTTGAATTAATAGTCATAATCACAATTGCTGAATTAAACATCCTAATCGCAGTAGTTCAATTAATCATCATATTCACAATACTTGAATTAATCATCATACTCGCAATAGTTCAATGTACCATCGTAATCGCAGTAGTGAAAGTAATATAATAATCACATTAGTTGAATTAATCATCAGAATCACAATAGTTCAATAAATAATGATCACAATAGTTGAATTAATCATCATAATCGCAATAGTTGAATTATTGATCACAATCCCATTAGTTGAATTAATAATTATAATTGCAATAGTTGAATAAATTAATCATAATCGCAATAGAATAGTTAATCATAATTGTAATAGTTGAATTAATCATCATAATCGTAATAGTTCAATTAATCATAATCGCAATATTTGAATTAATCATCACAATCGCAATATTGAATTAATATCGTAATCACAGTAGTTGAATTAATCATAATCACAAAGTTGAATTAATCATATTCGCAATAGATGAATTAATCATAATTGCAATTGTTTAATTAATCATTTTAATCGCAATAGTTGAATTAATCATCATAATCGCAATAGTTGAATTAATCGCCACCATCTCTATAATTGAATTAATCTTCATAATCGCACCAGCTTAATTAATCATCATAATCGCAATAGTTTAAGTAATCGTCATTATCGTCGTAGATGAATTAATTTCATAATCACAGTAGTTGAATTAATCATCATAATAGCAATAGTTGACCATGTATTGCGGGTCCCTATCACCACGGCATGGCGCGTCCTCAGGTTGCGGATCAAGGAGACGGCCTCCAGATATGGAGGGTAGCTGCGAATATATTTAATAAGCAGTCGCGGACAGCCGATGAGGGGTGGTCCTCCAGCTTGGGGGTTGGGCGAAGGGCTAACAACCCATCACCGTAAGAAACAGGTTGTTACGAATCCTTCAAATAAGCCTCGGAATGGGACTGATTCTCTGGCACGACCACAGTAAAGGAATAAGGTTTTGAGTTTTGGTACTTGGAATGTTACAAGTCTATATAGAACAGGAGGGGTAACATTAGTAGCAAAAGAACTACGTAGCTAGATATAGAATAGATTTTGTGGGAGTACAGGAGGTTAGGTTAGATGGGAATGGCATAAGACAAATAGGAGATTATTTGTTGTATTATGGGGAAGGAAACGATAATCACCAATTAGGAACAGGTTTCTTTATTCATAAAAGAATAAAATCAGCAGTAAAAAAGGTCGAATTTGTCAGTGATAGGTTATCGTATTTAGTACTTAAGGATAGATGGTGCGATATCGTAGTCATAAATGCTCATGCCCCTACAGATGAGAAAGACGACCATATAAAGGATAGTTTCTATGAGGAATTGGAACAGATTTTTGATCAGTTACCTAGATATCACATGAAAATTTTATTGGGGATTTCAATGCTAAAGTAGGACGGAGGATATTTTTAAACCGACTCACAGTGGTCTAAAATCCATATTTAGGAGGACAAATGGAGAAAAATTACATGTAAAAAAATGAAATTAAACCCTTAAATTATTTTTCCTATATAACTGAGTAACACTGAATTGATAATCTTAATCAGCGGAGGTGGCTGCATAGCGAGATAAGAAGCCGGTAACTTGCCACATTTCGCCACCCAGCATTCTTACTCAGCAAGCGCCGAGAGTCTGCCGTTTTCCTTGTGCTGTAACTTTGTTGTAAGTTGTCGATTTCATTCATATTTGGTACCAACATGTCAAGTAGTTCTTTAGGTATGTAACACTGTTTGTTTGTGTTACATTTAATGTTGTTATAGCATGTCAAATTAGCATGAATGGACACGGGACAAAATATAAATATAACCATTGAGTGCAGACTTTCCTAAGTTAGAGAAAAAAAAAACCCCTTTGGTTCGTCCAAAAATGATTTTTTTTTCACTTCCTCCATTATTTACCTCTATTTTAAATCTAGTCTTAAGGTGCGCAGATTTGCGGAAGTATTAATTTATGAGCACTATTCTTTCGAGGTGCAGTAGTGCAATTTTTCTCGGTTGCAGTATAATTCAGGGAATTGAAGATGACAGCTTGTTAATTATGTACCAAATAAGCTTCCCGAGTGTCCAAAAGGTGCAATAGTACCTAAAATGTTACATTTTCCGCCCCCATAAGATTTTGTCTAAATGCATCCCCCTGTAAGGGGCACTTCTTCTCATACCAACGTAAACAGAGTCTGTACACAAAACAAATGTACCAAGTGTAACTACTGTATAAAATTTCATAAAAATCTGTTAGATAGGTCAAAAGTTACTAATTTTGTCTAATTTCGCTCCCCTATAAGGGGTAGTTACACTTAGACCAACGTAATGAGAGCTTGTATACAAAACATACATGCTACCTATAACTACTTTGTAAAATTTCATAAAAATCTGTTAAATAGGAGAAAAGTTACTAATTTTGTCTAATTGTGCCCCCTGAAAGGGGTAGTTCTCCTTATACCAACGTAATCAGAGCTTGTATGTTCCTTGTAACTGTTTTGTAAAATTTCATACAAATCTATCAAATAGAAGAAAAGTTACTAATTTTGTTTAAATGCGCCCCCCTATAAGGGGTAGTTCCCCTTATACCAACGTAACGAGAGCTTGTATACAAAACATACATGCTACCTGTAACTACTTTATAAAATTTCATAAAAATCTGTTAAATAGGTGAAAAGTTACTAATTTTGTCCAATTGCGCCCCCTATAAGGGGTAGTTCCCCTTATACGAACGTAATCAGAGCTTGTATACAAAACATATATGCTACTTGTAACTGCTCTGTAAAATTTCATAAAAATCTGTTAAATAGAAGAAAAGTTACTCATTTTGACTAATTGCGCCCCCCTATAAGGGGCGGTTCCCCTTATATCAACGTAACGAGAGCTTGTATACAAAACATATAGCCTATGCTACCTGTAACTGCTGTGTAAAATTTCATAATAATCTGTTAAATATGAGAAAAGTTACTAATTTTGTCTAATTGCGCCCCCTATAAGGGGTAGTTCCCCTTATACGAACGCAATCAGAGCTTGTATACAAAACATATATGCTACTTGTAACTGCTTTGTAAAATTTCATGAAAATTTGTCAGATAGGAGAAAAGTTTCTAATTTTGTCTAAATGCGCCCCCCTATAAGGGGTAGTTCCCCTCATACCAACGTAACGAGAGCTTGCATACAAAACATATATGCTACCTGTAACTACTGTGTAAAATTTCATAAAAATTTGTTAGGTAGCTGAAAAGTTATTAATATGTCCCGCTAAATTTGCATTCTAGACCACTGTGCGACTATTGGAAAAGAGAGCCTACACATATCTAGTACTGACAATGGAGTTAGGTTAGTCAACTTTGCCACATCAAAAAATTTAATTGTTAAAAGTACAACATTCCCCCGTAAGGATATACATAAATATACTTGGACTTCTCCAGATGGATTGACACATAACCAGATAGATCACATCTTGATAGATAAAAGAAGACACACTAGTATAGTAGATATGCGAACCTTCAGGGGGGCAGACTGTAATTCTGACCATTGTTTGGTAATTGGAGAACTAAGAGAAAGACTATCAGTAGCGAAGCTAGTAGAGCAACAAGTTAATATTACTAAATTCAATATTCCGAAATTAAAGGACGAGGAAACTAAGCAACATTATCAGGTCGAAATTTCAAATAGGTTTGCCGTATTAGCAAGTTCCGACGAAGTTGAGGAAGAGTTAGATGTTAATAGCATGTGGGAAAATATCCGAGATACTATCAAAATTGCAGCTGAACAGAGAATAGGTTATTACGAAACTAAGAAAAAGGAACCGTGGTGTGATGAAGATTGTTGCATGGCAGTAGAAAGAAGGAAACAGGCAAAATAGAAGTTCTTACAGGATCCAGTTGAGGAGAATAGAGATAATTATGTCAATAAAAGACGGGAAGCAAATCATACGCTTAGGAATAAAAACAGAGATTACTTGAAGGAAAAACTGAATGAGGTAGAAACAAATAGTAAAAATAAAAATATTAGAGATTTATATAAGGGCATAAAGGAATTCAAGAATGGATATCAGGCAAGGGTAAACGTGACCAAGGATAAGAATGGTGACTTGCTTGCAGACGCTCATTCAATCCTGAACAGATGGAAAAACTATTTTGGACAACTACTAAATATACATGGCCAAATAGGAATGCTCGGGACGAAATTGAAATACAAACTGCTGAGCCATATATACCCGAACCCACACTTTCTGAAGTCGAAATTGCGATAGAAAATCTGAAAAATTATGTCTCCAAGTATCGATCAAATTCAAGCAGAATTAATACAAGAGGGTGGAAGCGCATTATCTGACGAAATTTATAAGCTTCTACTTGGTATTTGGGAACAGGAAATTGTACCAGATCAATGGAAGGAGTCCATAATCGTACCTATCTTTAAGAAGGGGGACAAGACTAACTGTAGTAACTTTCGAGGAATATCACTTTTGTTGACGTCGCACAGTGGGGCCAAACCCACTTATTCTTGGCAAAAAAGATTTTATTGTCTCAATGTCATTTACATAGTAATAAAAGTAGTTTTTGGTTTTTGTAAAGCTATTCTATCAACGAAAAGTGCGATTTAAAATCACAAAGCAGAAAATTAGGAACTAATTACAAAAAGCTAACTTCGGGACTCTTCAGCCTCGTTCGCACTGTCAGTGTCGTCGCTGCTGTAGTGTACTGCAGGACGAACATCCGGTGCCCGAAGCATGTCCAGGACCTCCTTGTCAAATTGCGTGGCTTTTTTTCTTCGGCATCTTCCTGAGAGAAAAAATAATCGGATCCGAGGATATCAACAGCACGTTGAGGACATCTTCATTTGTTTTGTTCGGGACATCTTCCGGGAGAAACCTTCTCTGTACTTTTTAAATTCCTTGTTTCTAGCCTCTTGGGCTTCCTCACTTAGTTGACCAATGGGAACTATAGCGTGACGGATAATTTCTGGACCATGGATTAGGATTTTATGAATTGTTGGAGGCATGACGTACCATGAGTATTTCCGTACAAAGAGCTGGGCTGTCTCGAACGCATACGCGCGAAACTTTTCCACATCTATTTCGTGGCCACAAGAGATCACTTGCAAAATTATATTGAATCTTCTGATGATTTCAATGTCAACACCAGTGATGCTTGCAGATAATGCCGGATTCTCAAAAAATCACCTTGATGCATTCCCATCATTTGTATTGCCGAAGCCTGGTTTTGGCTTGTCTACCAGCAATCCCATATCTTTTTTAAATCTGTCTTGAATGGTTTTCTTTGTGTTCGAGACAACATTCTTCTGCTCGATGCCCCGAGTTTGCCATTTCTCAAGGGGAAGTTTATATGCAAGATGGAGCAAACACTCAAAGAATCTAATGCGTACGTGAAGCACGGATAAGCCGAAGCTGAGTCTAGATGTATCGACTATCTCCGTAGTCAGCACTTTCTCCAGATTGTTGAAGTCTTTAGAGGTGAGGTTACAGAGGAAACACCTCTGAGTAGATTTAGTTCCTGTAATAGCATTGCACACTTTGCCGTCAATCATAGTGAAAAGCATGTTGTAGATGACTTCAATTTGCTTGCCATCTAACTCGCAAATAAAAGGCTGTAATTGATGTATTTTCCGTTCGATATGATCCTATTTCAGTTTTGAAAGATTTGCTGTTTCACGTTGGAACTGAAACCGAATAGGCCTACAGTACCGTGTTGACCAAGTTCGTGCGTTTTGCCAGAAAACAGTTGGCCCTTGTCCGTCCGGGTTGTCGTCAATTAGACGTATAGGTACAAATGAAGAAAGGAAAACATTCGAGTCTGTGCCACCGAATTCAGTTGAAAATGTTTGTTTGTATTCTGATTGTGTAGAATCGTCGAATCCCCACTTACAAATTAGGATTAGCTTTAGACTGTTCTGAACTGCATTGTGAAATACGTCCTTCTGAGCCTGGAAACTCTTCGTAGGTCTACCCATACATTTTATAGTAGCGTCCCTATCGTAGTTTCGAAACCTCACTGATGAGTCTAACCAGTCCTCGTTCTTCTCTAAAAATATTTCTTTTATCCTACGAGCTTGCTGCCATCTCTTCTTAAAACCGGACACGAAAAATGAAATTTGCTTGTAGAGAGCCATTTTGTCTTCATCCGGACGAAGTCTTTCATAACCGTAACTTGCTCCTGTAATTTTACACGTCCTGTATCATAAAGCTCTCTTCTAGTTATAAAAACACCATCGTTGCAACCCGATCCTGCAAAGAAGAAAATGCATACGAATGCTTTGGGTGTTTAGGTCAAGCGTACTTGGCTATCTAATTTTTAGAAGCTGTCAATTTATTAACCGCTGCTGTTCCAAAATGAGCAAATATGAGCAGGGTTTGTTTCCATTTACGGCAAGTATAATGTGTGAAATAAAAATAAATGCCAAGATGCAGAACATGATATGCCCTGATATACACTAAAACCTTAAACAAACTTACCCCTTTTTCACATTTTCGGTTCATTTCTTTATCGTCCCATAAACCACTACTAAATCCACAAAACCTATATGTAATTGCATTAAAATATTCTTACCTGATGGTAAAGACATCATGTTAAGCCACACTTCGTAGTTCCATCAGCACACGACAATATGACGCATTTAACTACTGCCCGTGCACGAGCTTCCCTCTCACTGACTCAGCTAGGCTCAGGTTCTGACATTCGCCGTGACGTCAGCTACACCCCAGTGACCTTGTCACTATCAAAAACGTATAGTTCAGGGATTTATCTATCGTTAGAATATAAAATATTGCTACTTTTCTAACATTCGTCTTTTGTTTTTTTGCCAAGAATAACGCTGTTTAGCCCCACTGTGCGTCGTACAAAATTTTGTCCAATATTCTTTTGAGAAGGTTAACTCCATATGTAGATGAAATTATCGGGGATCATCAGTGTGGTTTTGAGCATAACAGATCAACTATTGACCAGATATTTTGTATTCGACAGATAATGGAGAAAAAATGGGAGTATTAGGGTACAGTGCATCAGTTATTCATAGATTTCAAAAAGGAATATGACTCGGTTAAGAGAGAAGTTTTATATGATATTCTTATTGAATTTGGTATTCCCAAGAAACTAGTTCGATTAATTAAAATGTGTCTCAGTGAAACGTACAGCAGAGTTCGTATAGGTCAGTTTCTGTCAGATGCGTTTCCAATTCACTGTGGGCTGAAGCAAGGAGATGCACTATCTCCTTTACTTTTTAACTTTGCTCTAGAGTATGCCATTAGGAAAGTCCAAGATAACAGAGGGGGTTTGGAATTGAACGGGTTACATCAGCTGCTTGTCTATGCGGATGACGTGAATATGGTAGGAGAAAATCCACAAACGATTGGGGAAAACACGGAAATTTTACTTGAAGCAAGTAAAGCGATAGGTTTGGAAGTAAATCCCGAAAAGACAAACTATATGATTATGTCTCGTGACGAGAATACTGTACGAAATGGAAATATAAAAATTGGAAATTTATCTTTTAAAGAAGTGGAGAAATTCAAATATCTGGGAGCACCAGTAACAAATATAAATGATACTCGGGAAGAAATTAAACACAGAATAAATATTGGAAATGCCTGTTATTATTCGGTTGAGAAACTTTTATCATCCAGTCTGCTGTCAAAAAATCTGAAAGTTAGGAATAATAAAACAGTTATATTACCGGTTGTTCTTTATAGTTGTGAAACTTGGACTCTCACTTTCAGAGAAGAACATAGGTTAAGGGTCTTTGTGAATAAGGTGCTTAGGAAAATATTTGGGGCTAAAAGGGATGAAGTTACAGGAGAATGGAGAAAGTTACACAACGCAGAACTGCACGCATTGTATTCTTCACCTGACATAATTAGGAACATTAAATCCAGACGTTTGAGTTGGGCAGGGCATGTAGCACGTATGGGCGAATCCAAAAATGCATATAGAGTGTTAGTTGGGAGGCCGGAGGGAAAAAGACCTTTAGGGAGGCCGAGACGTAGATGGGAAGATATTATGAAAATGGATTTGAGGGAGGTGAGATATGATGATAGAGACTGGATTAATCTTGCTCAGGATAGGGACCAGTGGCGGCCTTATGTGAGGGCGCCAATGAACCTCCGAGTTCCTTAAAAGGCTGTAAGTAAGTAAGTAATAGCAGTAGTTGAATTAATCATCATAATCGCAACAGTTGAATTAATCTTCATAAATACAATAGTTCAATTAATCATCATAATCGCAATACTTGAATTAATTATCCTAATCGTAGTGGTTGAATTAATATCATAATAGTAGTAATTGAATTAATAATCGTAATCACAAGAGTTGAATTAATCGTCATAATCGCAATAGTTGAAATAATATCATAAACACAGCAGTTGAATTATATCACCATAATCACAATAGTTGAATCAATCATCATAATCGCAATACTTGAATTAATCGTCATAATCAAACTAGTTCAATTATTCAGCATAACCGCCATAGTTGAATTAATAATCATAATCGCAATAGTTGAATTAATCATCCTAATCGCACTGGTTGATTGAATATAATAATCACAGTAATTGAATTAATCATCATGATCACAATAGTTGAATTAATCATCGTAATCGCAAGAGCAGATTTAATTTCATAATCACAGTACTTGAATTAATAATCATAATCAGAATAGTTGAATTAATGATCATAATAGCAATAGTTGAATGAATCATCCTATCACAATAGTTGAATTAATAATAATAATCACAATAGTTGAATTAATCATCATAATCGCAATAGTTGAATTAATCATCATAATCGCAATTGTTCAATGAATCATTATAATTTCAATACATGAATAAATTAATCATAATAATCGAAATAGTTGAATTAATCATAATTGCAATAGCTTAATTAATCTACATAATCCGGGTTCCTTAAAAGGCTGTAAGTAAGTAAGTAATAGCAGTAGTTGAATTAATCATCATAATCGCAACAGTTGAATTAATCTTCATAAATACAATAGTTCAATTAATCATCATAATCGCAATACTTGAATTAATTATCCTAATCGTAGTGGTTGAATTAATATCATAATAGTAGTAATTGAATTAATAATCGTAATCACAAGAGTTGAATTAATCGTCATAATCGCAATAGTTGAAATAATATCATAAACACAGCAGTTGAATTATATCACCATAATCACAATAGTTGAATCAATCATCATAATCGCAATACTTGAATCAATCGTCATAATCAAACTAGTTCAATTATTCAGCATAACCGCCATAGTTGAATTAATAATCATAATCGCAATAGTTGAATTAATCATCCTAATCGCACTGGTTGATTGAATATAATAATCACAGTAATTGAATTAATCATCATGATCACAATAGTTGAATTAATCATCGTAATCGCAAGAGCAGATTTAATTTCATAATCACAGTACTTGAATTAATAATCATAATCAGAATAGTTGAATTAATGATCATAATAGCAATAGTTGAATGAATCATCCTATCACAATAGTTGAATTAATAATAATAATCACAATAGTTGAATTAATCATCATAATCGCAATAGTTGAATTAATCATCATAATCGCAATTGTTCAATGAATCATTATAATTTCAATACATGAATAAATTAATCATAATAATCGAAATAGTTGAATTAATCATAATTGCAATAGCTTAATTAATCTACATAATCTCAATATTTGAATTAATCATCATAATCGCAATAGTTGAATTAATCATCATAATGGCAATACTTGAATTAGTCATCATAATCGCAATAGTTGAATTAATCATCACAACCGTAATAATTGAATTAATCATCATAATCGCAGTAGCTGAATTAATCACCATAATCCCAATTTTTAATTAAACATCATAATCGCAGTTGTTGAATTAATATCATAATCATAGTAGTTAAATTAAATATCATAATAGACATAGTTGAATTAATCATCTTAGTCACAATAGTTGAATTAATCATCATAATCGCAATAGTTGAATTAATCATCATAATCGCAATAGTTCAATTAATCATCTTAATTGCAATAATTGTATTAATCATTCTAATCGCAGTGGTTGAATTTTCATAATACCAGTAGTTGAATTAATCATCATAATCACAAGAGTTGAATCAATCATCAATATCGCAATAGTTGAGTTAATATCATAATCACAGTAGTTGAATTAATCACCATAATCACAATAATTGAATCAATCATCATAATCGCAATAGTTGAATTAATCATCATAATAGCAATAGTTAAATTAGTCATCATAATCGTAATAGTTCAATTAATTATCCTAATCGCAATGGTTGAAATAATATCATAATCACAGTAGTTGAAATAATCATCTTAATTACAATACTTGAATTAATCATCATAATCGCAATACTGAATTGAATATCATAATCACTGTAGTTGAATTAATGATCATAATAACAATATTTGAATTAATCATTATAATCGCAATAGTTGAATTAATCGTCATAATCACAATAGCTGAATTAATCGTCATAATCACAATATTTGAATTAAAAATCCTAATCGCAGTTGCTGAACTAAAATTATAATCACAGTAGTTCAATTAATGATCATAATCACAATAGTTGAATGAATCATCGTAATCACAGTTGTGTAATTAATATCATAATCATGGTAGTTGTATTAATCATCATAATTACAATAGTTGAGTCAATAATCATAATCGCAATAGTTGAATGAATCATCGTAATCTCAGTAGTTGAATTAATATCATAACCAAATTGTTGAATTAATCATAATCGCAATAGTTGAATTAATCATCATAATCGCAATGATTGAATTATTCATCATAATCACAATAGTTGAATTAAACATCCTAATCGCAGAGGAAGAAATATTACCATAATCACCATAGTTGAATTAATCACCATAATCGCAATTGTTAAATGAATCCTCGTAATCGCAGTAGTTGAATTAATATCATAATCACAATAGTTGAATTAATATCATAATCACAATAGTTGAATTAATCATCATAATCATAAAAGGGTTTAATGATTAATCATAATCACAATAGTTGAATTAGTTATCATAATCACAATACGTGAATTGATCATCATAATCGCTATACATGAATTAATCGTCATGATGACAATTGTTGACTTAAACATCCTAACCGCTATAGTTGAATTAATATCATAATCTCTATAGTTGAATTAATAATCATCATCGCAATCGTTCAATGAACCATCGTAATCGCAGTAGTGGAATTAATCACCATAATCAATAAAGTTGAATCTATTATCATAATCGTAATAGTTGAATTAATCATCGCAATCGCAATAGTTGAATTAAACATCATATTCGCAATAATTGAATTAATCATCCTAATCGCAGTAGTTGAATCAATATCACAATCACAGTAGTTGAACTAATCATCATAATCACAATAGTGGAATTAAACATCCTAATCGCAGTAGTTGAATTAATATCATAATCACGTTAGTTGAATTAATATCATAATCACGTTAGTTGAATTAAACATCACAATAGTTGAATTAACCATCATAATCACAATAATTGCGTTAATGATCATAATCGCAATAGTTGAATCATCGTAATCGCAGTAGTTGAATTAATATCATAATCAAAATAGTTGAATTATACATCATCATCATCACAACAGTTGAATGAATAATCATTTTCACAAGAGTTCAATTAATCATGATATTCGCAATTGATGAACTGGTCATCATAATCTTATAGTTCAATTAAATATTATAATGGCAATAGTTGAATAACTTAATCTTCATAATCGCAATATTTGAATAAATCATAATTGCAATATTTGAATTAATCATCATATTCGCAATAGTTAAATTAATCATCATAATCGCAATAGTTCAATTAACCATCATTTTCGCAAAAAGTGAATTAATCATCATAATCATAATTTTTTAATTAATCATCATAAAAGCAAAAGTTCAATTAAACATCATTATGGCAATAGTTGAATTAATAATTATAATCGCAATAGTTGCATAAATTAATCATTACAATCGCAATAGATGAATTAATCATAATCACAATAGTTGAATTAATCATGTAGATGTAAATAGGGAAAAAAACGACATCTATGTACGTACCGTTCCATATTTGATGGACAAATACGGTCTACAACAAATTGAAGTAATAGGCCTTATGGCTGTAGGGCGCGGAACTATTCCCGGTTTCTTCTTCCAGACCTGGCAACGTTTCGGCCTACAGAGGAAGGCAATTGATGACATCGTTCTTGCAGCTCTGAGAGAATCCATATTTCTACTTCCAAACCATCTCTACGGTCAACAGTGATCTTCAACTAATTAATTAGTACCTACTTATTTATTCAGTCATTTCTTGTCGTTGTTGTAAGACTCCCTTCAACTTAAACATATGTATATTATTTATACTTCCAACTACCTATTGCACAATATGCTCTGGCTTTGTGGCAGCCTGTTAATACAGGGAGCTGTTATCGTTTAGATAAATAAATAAATAATCCCGATGTTCATTTCTTTCTAATATCGATTGTTTATCGGCAATAAAAATCGATTCTTAGCTGCGTCGCCATATATATAAAACCCTAGATCATATATGTAACAGATAATTCCTCGCTACGTTAAAATCGGCAGCACTTTGAAGAAAACAACCGCCAGGATCGCCACCCGTCCGCCATAAACGAACACGAGATGGCAGCACATGGGTATTATGACGTGACTCCTTATGTAACAACTAGATAGCAGCGTAGTAAACCTGACGAAAGTTGTTAACCTCAAAGCCTATAACCCCGACATATCTGTTACATATACAGTATGATCTAGAATAAAACGTACGAACCTCGGTTTCTTCTCAAGCCGCGACTCGACTTCGTTTTAGAAATCGCATAAGGATTCAGACCTCGATCGCTGTTTAAAAGCCGAGATTTGGAACCAAGATTTCGTTCGTGTTTTAGAAATGGACCCATTGTTCTTCCCATGTGTATTTGGTTTTTAAAAAATTGCATTTCTTTGGATGTGTTCTCAGTTTCTCTGGAACAAGTGAAAGTAGACAGTTGAAATTTCACCGTTTTTATACTGTTGCAGTCTTTGATACTACATTATGTCAGTCTTTTGGTAATAATTAAGTACTGATAGAAGATATAGATTAGAAACTTTGTAGAAGTCAAAACTTTTTCAAATAATATAATAGAAATAGGTTAATTCCATATTCGATAATAATTGAAATGAATGTCTATTTCCCTAGCAATTACTTTTAAAACTAATGTTGATAGTGAACATTGCATTCCAATTTTCGAAGCTTACATTTTTGGAATCCTAGATGATGTTGATGCAACGCCATTATTTTTTCTTTTAGCTGTAAAACGTTGTCCTTTAGTACAGTAATTCATTTTATTTTATAACAAAACAAATCAATTTAATTTCATGTTTTTTATGTTGTACTAGCACCTTTTTGATCCTACTTTTAATTAAACTGGTTAGACTTTCCAGAAATCTCGGAAACTCAAAACGAATTGTCTTTACTAAGCTTTCTCGTCAATAAAGATGAATCTTGATCACCTCTATGGTGTAGGGGTCAGCACGCTGATCTCTTACGCAGAGGGCCCGCGTTCGATTCCCTGCCAGGTTGAATTTTCTGGTTGAGGTTTTTCAGGGTTTTCCCTCAACCGTAAGGCAAATGCCAGGAAATTCTGGTCCTGAATATCACCGGCTTCATTCATCACCGAAATCATATTCATAACAAAACAGTAATATATCTGCAGACGCCATCTAGTTCACAACAATAGAACCAGTCTCAACAGTAGTACACAGGCCTTCGGATTTCACCCAAAAGATTAACTTGCGATATGACCAGAGATGTTAAAGCGAGTATAAATGACAGCAAAAAATGAATCTTGCATGAATTAATAAACTTCTTAGCCAAATACCTGTCAGGGTCACCTCAATTTAAAACAGTTGTACAGCTATCAAAAAAAAAAAAAAAAAAAGTGGCCGCACTCGTGAACAGCGAATATTTTCTAAGTCCACTTCGAATCATGGCGATGTTACACGATGCTCGCACTTGTATGCAGTTTCGGAACTATAGAATCATTCGATATCTGCGTCTCGTAAAGTAGCGGTAGAGTGCTGACTTAATGATTCAAATGTTATGAGTTCGAGCCTTGTTTAATTTATTATTTTATTTTGTTATCATTCTTTAGCGATATATATATATATATATATATATATATATATATAAAATTCAACTTATTATTTGTATTCTGCTATTGTTCTTTAGCGATATAAATAATATTCAAGTTATCATTTATATTGTTATCGTTCTTTAGCAATATAAATAATATCAAAGTTATCATTTATATTCTGTTGTAGTTCTTTAGCGTTATAAATAATATTGAAGTTACCATTTATATTCTGTTATCGTTCTTTAGCTATATAAATATTATTCAAGTTATTATTTATATTCTGTTATAATACTTAACCGTTATAAATAATATTTTTATTCTGTTATCTTTCTTTAGCGATATAAATAATATTCAAGATATCATTTGAAGGGGTCAGAAGCAAAGGGGTACAAGTGATATTTCTAAAAATATGAGTTAAATGCATCCAGGGCAAGCTAAAACATTCAAAACTTTAATGGCAAAATTGAAATAAAAAATTTCACGGAATTTACGAAATCTTAAGTAATTTGAACTACATTTTCCCGCAAATAACTTAGTTGCCATAAAATTCAATATTTATCGTAAACACCTGACTGTCTGGCGTGTACATTAGGGCGGAGTTATTAACTTTTTTTTTTTTACTTATATCAAAAACCTTGGGCGTGCAAAACTTGATGCATTATGAAAATATTTACCTGCTAACTTTATTTCTTAATGGAGTCATATCTTCAGGTGCCACAGGAGCCCCAGAGATCATATCTCACATTATTAATATTTCCATTTTTACATTCATTATAATTTCAAATTTCATGTACCTTGGTTTTAATAATGCCACTGTAAGTGTAAATAGTAAGAAAAAAAACTCAACTTTCAACTGCTAGAAGAACACTGAAAATCTGAAATTTACAGAAATGTTAAAAAATAACAAATATGACTACAAATTTCTATTGGTTAATTGGTTATAGTTGAAACAATATGAACACATGTTTTGAAAGAAGAGTTATTCATTTAAATTAAGATTAATTTATGAACATGAAAAACAAGTATGCTCACGTCAGACATCAAGTATATTACAGCTCTTAAATATAGTTTGTGAGCATAAGTGAATAACAAATAAATTGTAAAGAACTATTAGCTCTGATTATATTAAATATTATATTCAGTTTTCTTTTAATAAGGCATGGCAGTCCTAGTTTTCAGTCTGTCCCCGATGTATTCGTCCCTTTGTGATTCACAAAATGCTGAAGCGACCTCAATCGCTGAACGAACACACCGTTCTACTGTTTGTGTATGACATAAGAACTTCGGAAATGTCAGTGGCTCAGTGTCGTTGATATGCCTCTTGATATCTTCACGACAGATCGACTGAGTTAAAGATGGTTCAGTACCGTACATTATGATTTCGTATTTCATAGCAGTCAGAATCAATGAAGTTCAACTTGAATACCTTAAATTTTCTTACGTTCTTGTTGGGTTGTTTGTCTCTGGTCCTAAGCATACGAAGAAAGCTAGTTTACTCATAGCTTCCCTTGTATCATTTAGCATAGCTAACAACATATGTTCGGGGTGTGCAAAATATGAATTTCTTTCGATCACAGAATCAACAATGATCTTAAAATTTTTCAGTGGTATCTGCTGAACAGAATCATTTTCCAGAGGTGCAACATTCTGATTCCATTTTGATTTCAAACCAAACTGGTGCATGTACTTTCACTACATAGGTGGCCAAAGCGACCATTTTTTCCGATGGGTCATTGGTACTAACATACAAACCAATTTTAATGAAAAATAATGAAAACTCTATGCTCTTGTGGCACCTTAAAATATTCAATTTGAGATTTAATTCTTTTAGGGACGATAGTATCAGTATAAACACCTTAAATACCCAAGTTTATTAAAATACAACAGAATAAAGAATGAAAAAATAGTAAAAGAAGGTATTTTTTCTAATATTTTAACATTTTAAGGCAATTGTGGTAGGGGAGACTGTTGTACCTTTAAACACTTTTCACATTTTATTTATTTATTTTTTAATTTTGGGAAATGAAATTCTTTAAATGAAGATATGCTTGAAATAATTATTGAAGATTCTTTTACAAGTTCCTATAAATTTATGAAAGGGCCGAAATCTTGAATACTAAATTGTTAGCAATTAAAGAAAAACTGCTTATAAGCCGAAATTTTTAAATAAAAGCTGAAATAAAAATTGTATCAAATTCTACAAAGCATTTGGAGTGTGAAACTTAGTCCTCTTCATATCTAAATCGATGTATCTACACCCAAAGAGCAGTTATTACATTAAAAACTCATTTTCACAAAATAATGACTTAGGCCCTTTCATAAATAACCCATTCTCCTCTTTCACAGATCTATTAAGGAAGAAAAAATAAAATAAGGGATATTTAATATGTTCAAAGGCATAACAAGTTCTTGTACCTTGGAACATACCCCCTTGTAAGTTGGAACACATGGAATATAGGTGGGAATATAGCTGTAAAAGCTGACAATCATATTTAAAATGTATTTGTAATCATAAACCAGAACAGGCTTCTCTGATTGAGGTTTTAATTCCCGGAGGACCAATAACTGCTTCAACAGCTTTCTTCAAGGCATCAGGATCAATTGATGGCCTCTTAACTCCAGACTTACTTCGTGGCATGATCTTAAAATAGGCCTAAAGGAAAAACAAAACCCGATAGTAGCATGTACCTTGGAACATGTTCCATAGTACAACACGTTTTGTGTTCAAAGGTACAAGAGGGTGCACTTTTAAACAAATATGGCTCCCAAAACTAAGATTCGAATAAATCATTGAAATTAAAATATGTTATTACTCACCAGATGATAGGGAACACACTGTACTTGATTGATAGTAACAAATACAATCTGGTTTTGTGTTAGAAAATATATATTAATGAACGAAATGTTTACTTTTGGTACTAAAATAATTCTTTTGTCCACAGGTCACACTTTGCAATAAATCAAACCGAAACTACGACCAGAGCTACTTAACTGCTTTCTCTACAATCTACTTCAGTTTGAGTCCTCTAGGTACCAGCAAAAATTAAAAGATAAATAATGTTCAAAGGTACACTATGCTAAATGTACAACAGTTTCCCCTACCTCAAGATAGCATAGGATTTTCATAAAATTTTCAGGTTATGTTAAGTATAAGACGCAACAACTTTTGCACACCGAAGCGTTTTCGATTTCTGAATTAAGTGAAAAATAATGTATTTTCACTCCATTCTAATGCCTACCTAAACTCTGTATTCTATTCTATGATACATACACTAACTTATTGTTGGATAATTTGATTTCATAAGGACTTTAAAGATTATTTTACTTCAATAATTATACATTTCGGAATATGTATGATATGACTTTCTTGTGTTAAATTCTATCGTACCTGATGCACATGTTTCGACCTATTATGGGTCATCCTCAGAACTGGTCGTTGTTGGTCTTGGTGCCTCTTGTTTTGTTTCCTGTGAGGGTGTGTTTGTGTGGTGTAATGTGGAGTCAAAGAAACCCTCACAGGAAACAAAACAAGAGGCGCCAAGACCAACAACGACCAGTTCTGAGGATGACCCATAATCGGTCGAAACATGTAAACCAGCTACGATAGAATTTAACACAAGAAAGTCATATAATACATATTCCGAAGTGATACAGTGTTAAAAGTTGTGTAATCAAGATGTAGAATTATACATTATATACATTATACACAAATCTTCCTATCCATGGTCTCCTAATATGAATCTAATTCGTAACTCTAAATTATACCTTTGACTTTATTTAGAGTAATTGTCTTTTATTTCATTCTATACACACATTTCCTTAATTATCGTTCATGATCTTATCTTTGTTTTTATATGCAATGCTGAATCCATAAACTGGGCATTTTAGAACAACCTGTCATGATCTATTCAAAGTAAATATTTCGTCATTACAGAAATATAACAGAGAAAGACAGCGAACAAATTACCAGCAGAGATAACCGATGTCAGGTATTGAAACCACGCTTTCAGAATGCTAATCAGCACGCCACCCGCATCTGCTAGCGTTCGTAAGCAAACTAAAATCAGAGACAGTCAGACGGACGGATGGACAAAGAGGAGGCTGAGAGCGAGCTATCAATTCTTGTTTTTAAAAAGCTGTATGAGGCGGGAGTTGAACTCGACGCGTCTGGTAGCGATGGCCTCATGAAAGTCAAATAGCCTTAAGGTGATTCATCATCATTAAACACCTGCTAGAGCGGAAGCACCATCTGTAGGCTGTGTTCGAATGGTTTATTCTTTGTTCTTGTCTTATAGTGAACAACTTGAAGAGAGCACGCATTACTTTGTATAAGTTACGATATACGAAGTGTCGAGAAACTACGTATTAATAGAAATAAAATAAGATTCATCTTGGGTTACTTCATATCATACTTTGACTTCAAGATTTGTGTGTGAGAATGTATATTGCACATTAAATGTGAGATTTAATTTTGTGGTCACAATAATAATTAACTCTTAAGTATTAGCGAACTATTTTGTGGCATTAGTACTCGCGTAGGGGTCAAAGTGACCCCCAAGCAAAAACACGAATTAAAACATAAAATTCATAGTTCCACGTAAACGTTCGAGCTTTGTATGGGTCATTACGTGCCAAAATGTTCTTAAGTAATGATTTTCGTGTATATACACCACAAAAGTAACACTGTAATACTTGTGAACTGATTTGTAACATTAGTAGTCACGTAGTAGAGTGACCCCCAATTAAAAACACGAATTAAAATATGAAATATCCTGGTTCTATGTAAATCTTCTAGCTCATAAGCATCAATACTTGCCATAATCTTCTATAGTAAGAGATTTCACCTATAGAATCACAAAAATAACACAATACTACTTGTGGACTAATTTATGACATTAGTAGTCGCGTGGGGGCCAACAGAACCCCCAGCCTAGAAAATTTAAATTAACGCAACAAATGACAGTGTTAAACTGGAGTCCACACCTGTGGAGTAACGGTCAGCGCGTCTGGCCGCGAAACCAGGTGGCCTGGGTTCGAATTCCGGTCGGGGCAAGTTACCTGGTTGAGGTTTTTTCCGGGGGTTTCCCTCAACCAATACGAGCAAATGCTCGGTAACTTTCGGTGCTGGACCCCGGACTCATTTCACCGTCATTATCACCTTCATCTCATTCAGACGCTAAATAACCTGAGATGTTGATACAGCTTCGTAAAATAACCTAATAAAATAAATAATAATAAACTGGAAGTTATCATGTAGTCGTATTGCCGATACCCTTTCAGGAAGGTACTGATAAGCTGGGCAATGTAGGCAACAGCTAAAAATTATACAAACCAACATAACACTGGGGGTCAACATGACCCCCACGTGACTACTTAAATATTACACGGTAATAAACAATATTATTTATTATAAGCAGTAACATAAGCTACTGCCAGTAAGTCAAAAGGAGGATAGCAATGGAAAAGGAAGCTTTTAATAGAAAAAGGAGCATCTTTTATGAACCTCTGGAAGAAGAACTAAGGAAGAGACTAGTGAAGTGCTTTGTATGGAGTGTGGCATTGTCAGAGGCAAAAACATATTACGACGAAGTGAGAAGTGACTAGAAGCATTTGAAAAATGAATATGGAGAAGAATGAAGTGTGTGAAATAGACAGAATAAGAAGTAAAGCTGTGCTAGAAAGAGTGGACGAAGAAAGAAATTTGCTGAAACTGATAAGGAAGAGAAAAGGAATTGGCTGGGTTTCTGTCTAAGAAGGAACTGTCTACTGAAGGATGTTCTGGAAGAAATGGTGAATGGAAGAAAAGTTCGGGGCAAAGAAGAATCACATGATAAACAATATTAAGTTATATGGTAAGATTAACATAATATTATCCGTATTTTGAGACTTTATTTACATAGTTATACAGATTCCAAGTGCGCACCTTTTACTCTGATCATGTCCATTCGATAATCAATTTTGTTCGAAGTTTTTGAAGCATAATTATTTTCTATGATTGTTAATATGACATCTCTTATTGTTTTACGCAAGACCTGCAGATTGCTTACAGGAATTCTTTAAACCTTCCCTTACATAAATCCTTATAGGCCTAATATAGTATGATAGCACAAGAGTTACAATGACTATTACACTTTTACTACGACGTCATACTACATTTGACCAATAAAACGGTACGGAACGACGTGTTTCAACCAATCATGGCTGCTTATCCTACAATTTTTATCACCTCCCTAGCCTTTGTTATTTATCACTTCCCTAGCATTTGTTTCTTTGTTTGCCAACATTGTACTTTCAATAATTGTACATTTTAAAATTAGTCATGCTTATTTCATCATCCTTAATTAAAATGTTTCTATCATTTACACTGTTTATGTTATTGAAGTTATGTCATAACTTCTGCTGTATGAGATTATGGACAGTCATGTATCAGGAATTATTTAATATAATTATATTGATAATTGAAGTAGAATGCAACTGTTTTAATAAAAATGAAACTAAATCAACAAAGCCTTCTTGACTAGTAACGGTCCATAGAGTTCAATGAAGATTGTATAGTTGGCACAATTGGTAACAGAGAACAACTCATCATAACACACTACTGGCATCTGTGTCTGTATATTTAGTATTGTTCTAGTGTGTTTAGTTTCTGGCTTTTTGGTTGGATGTGTAGAATTTCCATGTCCATGTTGATGTCTCTGTATATGTGGTTAGCGGACATACAAAAACACATCCAAATGAAATTCTCAACACACAACTCAATTTCAGAACACACGCACTTTTTGACTCCACATTACACTACACAAACACACCCCCAGAGGAAACAAAACAAAAGGCGCTAAGACCGGCAACAACCAGTTCTGATGATGCACAATAGCAGGCTGAAACATGTTAACAAGATAATATAAAATTTAACACTAGAAAGACAAATAATATGTTTTCCAAAGAAAATTATTACTATTATTATTATTATTATTATTATTATTATTATTATTATTATTATTATTATTATTATTATACAATATTAGGCCTATTTATCCAACATCGAAGTTCATAAGTTAAATGGACTTAATTTACTTCTCAATAAATTGGCAGTTTCTAGAGACCAGGGAAAACATACGGAATTTATCTTAAGGGATGTCAAACATGTCCCTTTCAGAGGCTAATCGAGATGATGGTGATGGTGATGGTGATGATGATGATGATGATGATGATGATGACGACGACGTTTATTATTATTATTATTATTATTATTATTATTATTATTATTATTATTAAATATTAAGCCCATTTATGCAACATCGAAGTTCATAAGTTAAATGGACTTACTTTACGTCTCTACAAGTTGCCAGTTTCTAGAGACCAGGGAAAAACTTCTGGAATATCTCTTAAAGGATTCAAACATGTCCCTTTCAGAGGCTAATCGAGATAATGGTGATGACGATTATTATTATTATTATTATTATTATTATTATTATTATTATTATTATTATTATTATTAAGCCCATTTATGCAACATCGAAGTTCATAAGTTAAATGGCTTTAATTTACGTCTCTAGAGACCGGGGAAAAACATATGGAATATCTCTTAAAGGATTCAAACATGTCCCTTTCAGAGGCTAATCGAGATGATGGTGATGACGATTATTATTATTATTATTATTATTATTATTATTATTATTCTACCTGGTTACATGAACATGAATATCAATTAATTATGCAATGAAAATGGAGAAATGGTTTAATGAAAAGCCAACTATTCCAAAAATACCTAATCCGCAAATTCTGTATCGAACACAGCATTCGTGAATTATGCCGAGTATTGAATTTCTCTTGCATTCGTGAAAAGGATCTTGATTACTTAGTTATTCTAAAGTTACAACTCTGGCGTTACTGACGAGACGACTTGAGTAGCCCGGCCTGTCAGGTGTCCCAATGTTGCAACTTTTCCCGCAGCTGCGGCTATTGTTAACAAATTCAATAATGGCTCGGAACTGTCTTATCACATGCCGATCACAACGACCCGAGGAACCAGGCTGGCTCCACTCTGTCCTCGTTCACTTGTGACGCAAGCTCCTGTGTTTTGCTGTGCTGCCCACCTGTAATATTATAAATTAATTATATTATATTATATTATATTATATTATATTATATTATATTATATTATATTATATTATATTATATTATATTATATTATATTTATATTACAATATTATTATATTTTTATTTTAGTAAGTATAACATTTTAATTTAACCGACATTACTGACGTACAGGGCGAAGATTTTGATATATGAATATGGAGAAGAATGGAGAGTGTGAAGTGGACAGACAGAATAAGAAATGAAACTGTGTTGGAAAGAGTGGGTGAAGAAATAATGATGCTGAAACTGATCAGGAAGCGGAAAAGGAATTGGTTGGTCACTGGCTGAGAAGAAACTGCCTACTGAAGGATACACTGGAAGGAATGGTGCACGGGAGAAAGAGTTCGGGGTAGAAGAGGACATCAGATGATAGACGACATTAAGATATATGGATCATATGAGGAAACAAAGAGGAAGGCAGAAAATAGGAAAGACTGAAGAAATCTGGGTTTGCAGTGAAAGACCTGCCCTTGGGCAGAACACTATGTACTGTGTATATATATATATATATATATATATATATATATATATATATATAATATTATATTATATTACATTATATTATATTATATTATATTATATTATATTATATTATATTATATTATATTATATTAGTAAGTATAACATTTTAATTTAACCGACATTAGTGACGTACAGGGCGAAGTCTTAACTTCAGTCTGTAGGTAGCTGGAATACGAAGCCTAGTAATGATTGTCGATCTGCAGGAAACTTTCTTGAACATACATATAACCGTTCTTAAATACAATAATAGAAATCTTAGTATCTGCTTCTATAATGAAACATATATCAGGGGCAGTAAAATGAAAAGGGGTCACCATGCGTATATCTCACGGCGGGCAAGTTGGTACCACTGGAATTTCATTGCTGAACTGACATCTGGTGGCGACTCGCGTAAGCACAGATACAACCTCTGCTTACACACTAGTTCATTTATTGTGCTGAAAGTGAGGTTAGAGATACGTGTGTTCGTCAAACATCACTAATAGAGGCAGGTAAAGAATAACAGCGAGGTGTAATGCGATTTTTTACTGCTGAAGGATAGGAGGACAAGAAATCCATCGTTGCATGTCTCTGTTTACGACGAACATAGCATGTCAATTTCCGTGTACTGGAATGGCACAAGATATTCCGAGAGGGACGCCTGTCACTACAAGACGATGCTCGGCCAGGTCAGATTCATCGTGCCATCACTCCTGATGTTATTGCTGAGGTTAATGGTCTTATAAGGATAAATCGACGGATCACTGTGGAAGAACTTCGTCGTCACGGTTCCGTACACGTCATTGCGACGAAGAACCTGCATTACCGAAAAATCTGCGCGCAATGGGTTCCACATCAGTTGACGGAGGAACAAAAACAAATACGAGTACAATGGCTGTCTTCACTGGGTCACTTGCAACTATACCACAAGGAAGAGTATACATTTCTCTCCCATACTGTCACGAATTGTAGTGTCACAATTTTTAACCGGAGATCAAACGGTAGAGGCAACAATGGAAACACATGGATTCTCCCCCCACCGAAAAAGTCCAAAGCAATACACACAAGTTCCGATAAAGTCATATTGACATTCTTCTTCGATTCTACGGGTTCTTTGCTTGTTGAATTTCTCGAGCATGGGGCCACAATCAATGCACAGCGTTATTAAGAAACTTTACAGAAACTGAGACGCGCCATTAAGTCAAAACGCCCTGGAATGCTATCGAAAGACGTTATCTTTCTTCATGACAATGCCCGTCCACATACTGTCAACTTCGTGAGGAATACGATTCAGAGATTAGGTTGGGAAACGCTTGAACACTCCCCCTACAGCCCAGATCTCTCGTCGTGCGATTTTCACGTTTTTTGAGAGTTGAAGAAAGACATTCGTGGACTTCGTTTTTCATCGGAAAAAGACGTGTGTGACTGGGTAGAGAACTGGTTCGGTAGACAGCCCACAAGCTTTTCCAAGAACGGGATTAATCTTCTTTCCTCGCAGTGGGATAAATGTATAAACAGTTTTGGAGATTACTGTTGAGGTAATATGTGTTCTATTAAACTTTTTGACATCTGACACGTTTTCATTTGACTGCCTCTCATAAATAAATCCTGGGTACGAGCTGCTGATTACAGAAATGTGGAATTTTTACGTCGTTTTTGGTCTTTTTTCGTTGTTTTAATCTTTTTTTATTTTGAGGGCATTATTTGGTTGTTTTACATTTTGATGGTATTTTTTGGTCATATTTTAGATTCTAAGTTGATTTTTTAGTAATTTAAGCCAATGACTTCAATGACGAACTAAAATTTTCCAATACAGGAATACTCGCAAAATTAGTACTGACATTATTCCATTCAAATGTGAATCTGAAGGGATTTTATCGATCGTAAGTGATGTAAAAAGGAAAAAGAGAAATAGAATAGGAGATGAAGCTCTCGGCTGAGCTGTTGTACGTTTGCCTTCCAAACAAAAGAACTGAACTGCAAATCCTTTGAAGTCATCAACGTCCTTGTTAATCTACGCAATTGGGATAACCTGTGCTGGATATGGAGGAGATTTGGTGATTGATACATTTATTCGTCTCTTTTATTGTAGTTAAACATTTAATTATAGTCTAATTCTTTATTTATTGTAGCTCATGCTATTGGTTGTGGGAAAATTTGTGTTCGTGTGGAAAATTTTATACTTTTATATGGGAATACTATAGTAGACAGACTGGAGAGGCGTTATTTTAGGGTAGCATTTGGCCTATTTTAGGTCTTTTTTTAGCATTTTATGTAATTTTTTTTACATTTTTTGGGTCATTTTATAGATCATTTTAGGATTTTTTAGGTCATCAAAATTCGCGCCCTGGTGATGTAAGTCAATAAGAGAGGCGGACTAAGTAATTACAAATAATTCTGCATATAAAAGTTCTTATAAATATAATATATATTTTATATATATAGTATATCATAATATCGATCTGCACGGAACTTTCTTGAACATACATATTACAGTGCTTAAATACAATAATATAAATCTTACTATCGGCTTCTAATAATGAAAGATATTATAACCCTCCACAGTATTACAAACTTATCGGTAAACGAGAGGAGTCTTTCTAACAAGTTATGATACAGAAGAAACTTATGATACTTTACCACTGCAGGAATTCCAAGCTGCAATACCCAAAA
Source organism: Periplaneta americana (assembly GCF_040183065.1). NCBI lineage: Eukaryota > Metazoa > Arthropoda > Insecta > Blattodea > Blattidae > Periplaneta > Periplaneta americana. Next base: position 73,151,427 of record NC_091118.1, read on the forward strand.
CGTATTTTGGTATACGGGAACATTCGAACTGACGGAGTACTGTCTCCCTTGCTGTCTACCCTTTCGAGTGGCTGTAACTTGTAATTTACCCGTGCAGCAAGACTCGGTTTCCCACTCTCGCTTACCTATGTACTCGTGCTGCTGTGACGTAACGGAAAGAAGGGATATGCCTGTAACCATACTGATGAATAAGTGACGCTGATGAATGTGAGCCGATATAGCTGACTGAGCCGGCATACACGGCTCACTTCACTGTAAACAAATATGATATTGAATTTGAGAAAAAAAAATTAAATATAAAAACATTTATTAATATAGAAGAAAATCAATGATTTCCTACTTTACAGCATTGTAAAGTTATAGTAATAGAGAGGAGAAACGTTTAATATTACTAAAATGGTAGTACTTACAGTAGAGCGTCTCGTTTAGGCACAGTGAAAACGTAAACAAAGAGCAGGAAACGTGTGGAGGGAGGACGAGCCGTACGATGAACACGACGGATGCACAAAGTTTTAGTTACAACATTTATGGGTGAGCGTTAATTGAAATTATATTTTTCAAAAACACACGAAACAAAAGAACATAAATTGCATAACGTTATCATATACACATTTCAACAAACAAGCAATTTGTAACGTTGAAATAATTCAATATAACAAATCAAATTTTGCTACTTATTTGATATTGCTTTCAAGCAGCATTTTTACGGTCATGAATTTCATTTTCTGTATGATTAACATAATATCACAGTCTTCTGTGACCGAATTAACAAAACTACAAAATTGTCTGAAGTGACAACACTATTTCCTAAACATAATTATCCCTTCTCAAACTTCAATTTATTCAGGTACAGTACAGAAGACGGTGATATTATGTTAGTCATTTGATTTATTATATTGAACTCTTTCAACGTTACAATTGCTTGTTTGTTAAAATGTGTATATGATAACGTTATGTAATTTGTGTTCCTTCTTATGACAACAGTTCTTCCATATATATTATTTTAATGTACCGAAGTACATATGATATTTTCCATGCAGATATTCTGCGTCATCATACGATGAAAGAGTAATGGAACGTTCCATTACTCTTTCATCGTATGATGACGCAGAATATTTGCATGGAAAATATCATATGTACTTCGGTACATTAAAATAATATATATGATATGCGTAAATCACTTCGTGATTTAAGACGGCGCTTATTCCGTCGGATCCCGGCCAACTAGTCACTCATATCGAGTGCACCTCAGCACACGTGTGGACTTCGGTCCTGCGTTCCTAGACATCTATGACGTAGTGCAGAGGGCGGCCACTAGAGGGAACCCAAGAGTTGGAGCTTAATCTGAGACGATTCTAACCGGCGTCGGAGTTGTATCCGGTGTGGCTTAGTGGATAAAGCATCAGCACGTAGAGCTGAAAACCCGGGTTCAAATCCCGGCGCCGGAGAGAATTTTTCTCCGTTCCATTACTCTTTCATCGAATAGTTCTTCCGTTATGAAAGAAGAGGGGATTTTACATTTATTAGAATTCAATCGGTTTTTTAGAAACCTCACACGTCAAATTTTAAAAAAATTGAGTTTATTGCTAATTCCTGTTCAACAGGGATACATATACGTGTACCATTTTGTATAAAAATAACACAAGTCAACGATATTTCTGTTGTGACATGTACGCTTTAAATTTAAGTTTCGTGGAGAAGACCCATACGCCAGTCAGAAGGCTGATACAGAATGAACAAAACTATAGCCTAACCTGTTGTGTTTGGTAAATTAATTATTTTGTATCTGAAGTTTGGATTCGTTACGCAGTGGTTCCCAAAGTGTGCTCCGCGGAGCCCTCGAGTAATTCTCAGGCGCTCTTTCCGCGGCAGTTATGAAGATGACAAAATTGCTACTTCTATCTAACCTCTAGCGGGAAAAACGCAAACTACTTTCATCAAGCGAAAAGTATTTTCTCAGAAAGTAGTTTGCGTTCTTCTTGCTAGATGGAAACAGCAATAATAAAATAATTTCAAGGAAAAAATTGTTCCGGGACCTTTTGAGCCTGTTTGAAATTGAATCAACAAAGCCTTCTTGACTATTAATTGTCCATAGATTCAATCAAGACTGTATAGTTGGCACAACTGGTAACAAGAGAACAGTTCATCATAAGACACTACTGCTATCTTGCTGAATATTTGTAATGATGAGATGGTACAGTAATACATTTTCAAGACAGTTTAGTACATATTTTAGTAATTCAATTAATATTCTATTGTATTATAATAATATAATCCGTGGCGCTATAGCCCGTGAAGGGTCAAGCCGACCAGCCGGCTGCTGGCCTCACGCCCACATGCCGAAGCAGAGGTGGACGATCATCCAACCAGAATGGAGGTATCGTGTGGTTAGCACGACGATCCTCCCAGCCTTTATAGTTGGCTTTCGTAACCGGATTTCGCTACCTATCGTACCTCCCCAAGTGCATCAAGGTGCTCGGTGGGTACCGGTCCTATACACTGGCCGAAATTTCATGAGAAAATTTCTTCCCCCATGAAGACTCGAATCAGCGCTCCTTCCGTACCGCGAGTCCCAGGCAGAATGCCTAAGACCACGACGCCACGGCGCGGGACATTCTATTGTATTAGAGTACTTTATTTCTTCTAATCTTCTAATAGTGTAATAGTCAATTAAATCTCACTCGAGTTTTTATTTTCTCTAGATAAGTCAAAACCTCTAGTGAGATTACTGTACATAATGCAGCAAAATGAGTCCAGAGTCCATCACCGAAAGTTCTCCAGCATTTGCTCTTAATGAGTTGAGGGAAAACCCCGGAAATAACCTCAGCCTGGTAAAGGCTGGTCCACAATAAACCGGGAACGGAAACGAGAACGAGAAAGGAAATATTGTTAAAATAAATGTATTTAAATGTAATCATTCACAATTGACTTTCACGATCTCGTTCCCGGGCTCAGGCAAGCTTTTTCTTCAATTGTGAATGCTCACATTTAAATACATTTATTTTAACAATATCTCCCTTCTCGTTGTCGTTTCCGTTCCCGGTTTATTATGGACCAGCCTTAATTTCTTCCAAACTAGAATTTGAACTGCAGCCCGTTTGTCTCACGGTCAGACATGCTAACCGTTTCTTCACAGCTGTGGACTATTCACTATATTATGCTAATTTTTAGTGTTAGAACATGATTACCGGCCTAAATTAGACAAACCATTTTGGGGTTCCGCCAAAATGAAATATGAGCTTCAAGGATTCCAAGGCACTCAAAAGATTGTGGACTACTGCCGTAATAGGACATAGCATCTAAAACTTGCGAAGATGACGGTAACTGTTTATCAACAGTAATCTCACTAGACGTTTTGATTTATCTAGAGAAAATCAAAACTCGAGTGGGATTTAATTGACTACTACACGATTAGAAGAAAGTATATAAAGATTAGAAGTAACGAAGTGCTCCAACACAATAAAATATTAATTGACTTACGAAAATACAACTGTCTTTAAATGTATTATTGTACCATCTCAACATTACAAATATTACGCTAGATGCATGCTAGATGGCAGTAGTGTCTTTATACAGACACTGTAATGATTACTATTCAATAAATCTTAATATTGTGACAGCGACGTGAGATTCGAACTCACGACCAGCGTCCCGCGAGAGAGCATATCGCGCGGGCTTCACGGGGAAAGGGGAAAGGAGCCTACACGCGAGGGAAGGCTGCGCGCGCAGCTGCTACTTAACGCAGTGAATGTGGAACGACCTTCCCGACTATTCCAGAAATCCGTCGATGTGGAGATATCGAGATAATTCTCTACACACCTGTAGAAAATTCTCGCAACTATGATTTTGCTATAAAAGAAGAAGCGCCAGCGAACTCGAGTAGAGTTTGCAGTTTTAGAGTTTTTAGTTATTCAGTCAGTGAGAAAGTCAGAGCAAGCAAGCCAGCCGGAGTTCGACTCGAGTGTGCGTCCGCATCTGCGTCAGCATCCGAAGGCCTGAGTTCGAGTGCAGTGGACCGCAGTTGGAGGGACCTGAGTTCGAGTGCAGTGGACCGCAGTTGGAGGGACCCGAGTTCGAGTACAGTGAACTGTCTCTGAAGGTCTGTGGTTCGAGATACCGCGAACTCGAGTGACTGAGATAGAAGAACTGTGAACTGAGAACTGGTAGTTCTGATTTGTAAATAGTGCTTTGTAAATATTAGTTAAGATTAACAGTTCATTGTTGTGCGTAATATTCCAAGTAAATTGTCATTGTCGTCGGTGGAGTGCTATAACGAATACGGTGTTGAGTGAAGATCCAATTGTTGACGAGAGCGTTTAAGGTGAATTGTAGAAAGGAATTATTGTTGTGACGAATAAATTACATTGTTGTTACTAATAAAAAATCACAATATTAAACAATCTCTGATACGTGACTATCCATAATATATAGCAGAAGTTCTTTTTATCCTCTCAGAGCAGAAGCTATAACATAACCTAACTAATATACACAAGTGTTAGAAAAGTTTTAATTAACGACGATGACATAAAAAATAAACATGAATAATTTTAAAAGGAATAATTATTGAATGTATAATTTTCAAATTTGAATGTGGTTGGTGGTTCAATTGATGTTACACTGGACGTGTGCGTAATTGAAGTGGAACTCGTTGATTTAGACCTACATGGTGTATTCAACTTATTCATAATTTCCGAATGAATAATTTTAAAAGGAATAATTATTGAATGTACAATTTTCAAATTTGAATGTGGTTGGTGGTTCAATTGATGTTATATTGGACGTGTGCATAATAGAAGTGGAACTCGTTGATTTAGGCCTACATGGTGTATTCAACTTATTCAGGATTTCCGAATGGTGCTCTTCATTTATTTGTAAATCGGATTTCAGAAGATGCATAGGTATGATCAGTGATTTTTATTAATTCTTGTTCTTGAATGCCAATGCGAGTCATTTTTGAAACTATTGTGCATCGACTGGAGTGGTTTGTAATTTTATATATATTTTTGACGTCCAGACCAGCGCAGTTTCAAATGTTGGCAAACAAAGAAACAAATGCTAGGGACGCGATAAAATTAAACAAATGCTAGGGACGCGATAAAATTAAACAAATGCTAGGGACGCGATAAAATTGTGCGATAAGCAGCCATGATTGATTGAAATACGTCCATTCGTACCGTTTTATTGGTCAAAAGTAGTATGACGTAGTAAGAGTGTAATAGTCAGTGTAAAATGTAACGTATAGGCATAATGTTTGTGACATTTCACATTGCAACATTTATTTCTTGAAGACTCTGGCGTCCACAGCTGTGGAGTAGCGATTAGCCTGCCTGACTGTGAAAGGAGCGGGTCCAGGTTCGAATCCTGGTTGGAATAAGCAACCTGATTGAGGTTTTTTTCGGAGTTTACCCTCAACCCATTAATGTTGGATAACTTTTGGCGCTAGACTCATTTCGTCGGCATTATCACCTTCATCTCACTCGGACTCTAGCCTACAGCAGTTGATAAAGCACCGTAAAATAACGAGTTTTTAAAAAAGAAAGACTCTGGCTTTCAATTGTGTAAAGTAACAATTGAAAGGGAATCAAAGTTTCTCTGAAGTATCAAAGTTCTCATAAGCTGTGACTGATAACAGTGGTAAAGATATCATGTATTGCTGGCTTGTCCACTTTCAGGAGTCGAGATGCAGCTATTGGTCATTATGACCTGTCATGAAATCGCCAATAAATTTAGCAATTTATTTCTGAAATAAATCACACTTCAACCATAGAATTCAGGATCCAGCAAATGACATGCTACACAGTGGCAGGATAATAACTATATACAGTCCATCAATATCTCTTGAAGATTTATAACCGCGTTATGCACTATATAATGAATACATTTTTACAGGGTGTTTCAGAATAGCTATTCCTAATTTTCAGATGTAATAAAGGGCACGTAGTGTCCGAAAACGCTTCCGTGTTGCGATATAACGATATGAAAAAATGAATATTCCAAAGAATCTCAGCGTGAAAAGAAACTGGCCACTACCTCGAAAACGTTGATTCAGCCTTGAAAATGTTGTATGTATGACAGAGAATATGATGCTAAGGATGTTGCTTCGCGTAAATTTACCGTGCCTCATTGGAATGCCGTATGTTGGTCCATATGCCATATGCATGTCTGCTAGTCAACATTTGTAAATAGATACATTTTTAATTATTGGAAATTTATAAAGAAATCTGACATAAATCAACTTCAATTGTTTCTATGGTAACGGGAGTAGCTAAAACAAACTTGAAGACAGCCATAGACGACAATAAGGTCAATGAAAAGTTTTAACTTTTACCGTTTACCTCAAGACGGAAGGATCTTCGAACAATAGCCTACTTTATTAAGATAGAAAGTTTGAGGGGGAACATACAACTTATAGTACAGTAGAGCGTCTCGGTTAGGCACAATGAAAACGTAAACAAAGTGTCGTTAACGTGTGTGGAGAGGAAGAGCCGTACGATAAATACGAGGGATGCACAAGGTTTTAATTGCAACATTTATGGCGGGGCATTAATATTGAAATTATATTTTTACATTTCATACAAATGTTTTTTGCAGTACAGAAAATATAATATTCTCATAATTTTAATGTCAGTTAGCGAACATGTTTTCTAATACGTCCAAATATTTCGGATTAGAGTTCGTCATCATGTGTTGTTAAAAAGACACTGATACTGGAAAATGAATCGAATTCTCGATCGATAATTTCGAAAGTGTTCTAGTTAAGGGAAGGAAATTATGTAAAACTAGGATAAAAAACAAAATTAGTGTAGAGCAAAAGTATAAATGAAAATGTACGGAAAATGAACAGTACATGAAGAAAGGTAATGTCTATTAGTGCAAGAATGACTTTCGGACTTTTGTTGTAAGTGATATGGATGATTTTAAATTAAATGGGGAAGGTGATGAAGTAGGGCAGACGTCTCAATAGGATAGGGCCTTCTCGGAGCACTTCCTCCTCTCTCTCTCTCTCTCTCTCTCTCTCTTTAATGTAAGAGTGGAACAAGATGCGGGAGCAGTTCGTGTATCTCCGGATAACGTCATTGACCGCGACGTTTGAATAGACATCTGCAACCGCTACGATATTGTGTCCATCTCCGAGAAAGAATGCCCTTATTACCGCAAATATATGACGAAATAAAAGCTTTCATAGAGAAAGTGAAATTGTGGGAGTCAACTTACCACTTCATTAATCTAATTGTTACCTAATTTGAATCAAGACCAGTAACAAATATAATGAAGTACTGAAGGATTTGAGAAAAGAATAGATTTGAATAGTTCTAATTTAAAATAATTGTGAATTTGTAAGATGTTTTGGTTATTATTAATTATTGAAAACATTACGAAACATATTATTTAACTATTAGTGTAATTATTATATTAATATTGACGTATCGTAAGAATACGTACCTTAACAACCAACATTTTTAATGTAATTTTATTATTACTATTTAATTGAATTTTATTTTATTAAATATAGTATAAACTTAAAAAAAAGACATACCAAAAACCATTTACTAGAAATGAAGTATTGTTGTTGTTTAGTCAACTGTCCGAAGAAAGATCTGAACCTCACAAGTGATACCAACAAGACACCACTTATGAGGCAACTAGGCCAGGAGATAATGGGGTAGGGTTGCCAGTTCCTTGTGCTTAAATAATTGCGTAACATGTATGGTTGTTCATGCTTCAGATTTCTTTTTACTCATTAATATATAATTCGAAAATAAAGTTATTATTGTTATTATTATTATTATTATTATTATTATTATTATTATTATTATTATTAGTATTATTATTATTACTGCAAACTACTTAAGAAATTTTATTCCTTCCGAAAACAACCGTCTATTGTGACAATACAACTCAAAAGTACAGCTTTGTGGAATTTCTCCTGCGACAGTTGCAACTTAGCTCGCTCATGCGTGTGAGATGAATCAGCGATCTTCGGGTATTGCGCTTATCTCTTCAGCTGACTACGCTATCTACACTTGCTCTCTGTAACAATTGTTATGCGTTGGCCTTGAGACGCCTGAAGTAGGGGAACGAGTTTTTTAAAAATAGGTTAGTTTGAGTGTATGAATAAGATAGAGAAGAGTGGATGATCTTTTGTAGGTTAGGATTATAATAGCATAAATATCATTAAGAAAACATAAGGAAGGCACACGTTTGAGATGAGAAAAAATAGTAAATATTGAAATTAGAAGATTATGGGCAGCCGTATACAGCAATGTGATGGCGAACCAGAGCCAGAAAGTATGATGTTTGAATAAATGTGAATACAAATACGATCGATATTTCGGCGAGACCATAAGTTTAATTTCTTTATCGATGTTTCAGTCACCATTCAGGATAAGATGTCGCTTCTATTTTTACCTAAAATTATTGCATTTCATGGACATCTTTCTTGAATAAATTAATTTATCAAAAAATATGTTCTATAGTTTTGGGAGAAATCATTCTACCCATTCTTTCGGTATCTGTAATACTGAAAACGTGCATTTTCGTGAAAAACTCGGAATTAATTTCCTTATAACTTCACAGTACTTCTCATTTATACGTCGCATAATAATGTGAAAACAAAACAAGCAGCGCATTCTGTTTTCGATTACTGTATAATCAAATTCCTGATTTGTTATTACGAAACCAGCACGGCAATAAATTCTCAATTACACTGAACAAAATAAATTTATGCATAAGCTCTGTCACTGTGAAAAATCTCGCAATTGTCGGTAGATAATTCCCTTCTCTAGCTTACAGTCACTCACTAGCCTCTATCAGGGCATCGCCTTCGACAGTGTCGAGTAATTAATTGTAGATGCCGACCCTGTCGCGCTCTGCTGCACGTGACGCGAATCAAAACAGTTGCCAGACACAGCAATCTTTCCAATATCTATAAATATGCGTACCGAATTCCGCAATATGGCTCTTAAGTAGCGTACGCACTACCCATCGAAGCGGTCCGTCGTTCGATTCCCGGTATAGCCAATGGAAAAAGTTGTCTTCTTTCTACGAGACTGAATGGTTGCCTGTTGTCTTGTGGTAGTCCTCTGATGTCTCTGCGGTGGCTGTGTGTTGTGACAGTCTCACATCCAAGGAGACCCGCAGTGTGTACGTAGACGTCTAGTGTGGATTCACAAACAACACCATCCTTCGCCTACACAGGAGAAGTCTAAAAGTCGGCATGTAAAACGGAGAGAGAAAGGAAGAAAAACAACTTGCTGTAATTCGTTCTTTCACTACAGAATGGTTAGAGTATATACTCGAAGACATGCCTACTGAAATCAGCTGTAAAAAATTGTTGCGCGCTGTTTCGTTTCGGCCAAACATCTCTATGTAGCGTTTCTCAAACTATGGTCCGCGGACCGCCTGTGGTCCTCGAGGTCTGCCCTTGTGGTCCTTCAAAAAGGACAGAAGAAAAAATAAAATTCAAACGAATTGCGTATCAAACTATAGCTGAAAATCTCAGAGTTTGGAAATGACACATGGCAATCACCTTTCACGTTTTCTCCCAGTACTGACATTTTATGAAATTTATTACCCTACCTGTCTACCGACTTCCCACTCTACTCTCAGCAACAAAAGAGGGATTTAAAGCACTATGAACATGGTGTTTCTCGCCACCTTTTCCCTGCACATCAGCTGATGACATGTGACTAAGTACATTGGCATATCTTTCAGATATATTCTCAAAATTAAACGAACTAAATCTCTCTCTACAAGGTAATTCTTTGACTGTTCTCAATTCTCATGAGAAAATAAACTTGGTTTGTGGGTCAGTTCCGTAAAACAGACCATTTTTTCACTATTTCCAACCCTAGAGTTTTTTTTGGCCGAAAATGATTTCGTTATTGGAAAAGAATTATAAAATGGCATATGTTCGCATCTCGAGGTCACAATTTTAAACTTATTTTTCGAGTAAATATGACGAATTTTCATGTGTTCGTGATCCATTTCATTTCGATATTGAAAATAACAAACTTTCATTGAGTGAAATAGAACAGTTAATTGAACTCTCGAATGACACCGGACATAAAATGAAATTCCAAGCGGAAGTTATGGTTAATTTCTGGACCTCATCATAAGTGAAAAGAGAATATAGTGAATTGTACATTGATGCTTTACAGATTATAATTCAGTTTGCTTTTATGTATCTGTGTGAGAAAGGGTTTTGATCACTAACTCTAATAAAAACAAAGTACCGAAATCGATTAGATGTTTGTGACGATCTCCGACTTAAGCTTAGCAGCATAAATCCAAATATAGAACAACTGTGCTAGAATCGGCAGGCTTATTCATCTCATTAATGTGAGCACCAGCATTTATTTAGTTTGTTTAGTTAATAAGTTAAAGATTTTATCCAATCTCTAATATCCTTGATTTATTAAAAAACGAAATGATTTTTTTCTATTAACATTAACTTAATTAGTTAATACTTACTTACTGGCTTTTAAGGAACCCGGAGGTTCATTGCCGCCCTCACATAAGCCCGCCATTGATCCCTATCCTGAGCAAGATTAATCCAGTCTCTACCATCATATCCTACCTCCCTCAAATCCATTTTAATATTATCCTCTCATCTACGTCTCGGCCTCCCCAAAGATCTTTTTCCCGCCGGCCTCCCAACTAACACTCTATATGCATTTCTGGATTCGCCCATACGTGCTACATGCCCTGCCCATCTCAAACGTCTGGATTTAATGTTCCTAATTATGTCAGGTGAAGAATACAATGCGTGCAGCTCTGCGTTGTGTAACTTTCTCCATTCTCCTGTAACTTCATCCCTCTTCGCCCCAAATATTTTCCTAAGAACCTTATTCTCAAACACCCTTAATCTCTGTTCCTCTCTCAAAGTGAGAGTCCAAGTTTCACAACCATACAGAACAACTGGTAATATAACTGTTTTATAAATTCTAACTTTTAGATTTTTTGACAGCAGACTAGATGACAAAAGCTTCTCAACCGAATAGTAACAGGCATTTCCCATATTTATTCTGCGTTTAATTTCCTCCCGAGTGTCATTTATATTTGTTACTGTTGCTCCAACACATTTGAATTTTTCCACCTCTTCGAAGGAAAAATCTCCAATTTTTATAGTTCCATTTCGTACAATATTCTGGTCACGAGACATAATCATATCCTTAGTCTTTTCAGGATTTACTTCCAACCCTATTGCTTTACTTGCTTCAAGTAGAATTTCCGTGTTTTTCCTAATAGTTTGTGGATTTTCTGCTAACATATTCACGTCATCCTCATAGACAAGAAGCTGATGTAACCCGTTCAATTCCAAACCTTCTGAGTTATCCTGAATTATAAAATTATATGAATTAAATTAATTTTAATTAATTAATTCTGTTTTAAAATATAAGTATACTGAAATTAAAATATCCTACAAAAATGATAAATTTGCTTTCCAAGGAAACAAGAGGAAGGTGGTCCGCGGAACTGTTCCGACTTAAAAAAGTGGTTCCCACTTCAAAAAAGTTTGAGAAACGTTGCTCTATAGGATAATCCATTACCAGGGCAAGCCCTAAAAGCTACAACGCCAAATTCAGTTCAACATGTTGATGCTCTTATCAGGAGAATAGGAGAGTACACTAAACAAACTTAGTTTATTACTGAATATCAGCAATCATCAATATCATCACCTGCAGTATGGTAAAGATTTGGCGCAATGTGTGCCACACATTTTAACTGCTGAGCTGAAAGCCGAACGTGTGAGAATGTGTTAACCTTCTCAGTCCTGGCGTCTCTTATGGGATACATTAAACAGTAGTTTTTTAAAATCCCGCCATCTCAAGAAGAATGTTTTAAATTTTCTTGAAACTTGTTAAAGATGTTTAGAAGAGACGGCGGTACTACCTAAATATGAATTCAATCAAATTAAATAACATATAACTTACCAACCACACATGCTCCAAGATAACTGTTTCTGAAAAGAAGGAGATGGAGCGCATGCATAGAATATAGATAAGTCACTGGATTGTTGATAATATTAAGAAATTAAATAAATATTATATTGAATGGGCTAAATACGCTGCATTCCGAACAATGGTACACAGACTACTCAACATACCAATGAACCAACATGTTTACAAAGAAGAGCTAAACACAAATACATAGCACAAGAAAACGGATACAACCCCAACATAGTAGACAACATAATACGATAGACAAAACATAATCACAAAACTACAACACAAACAAAAGAACACAAAACATACATTACACTAACATACGAAAACAAAAACACACACAAAATTGCAACCTCAGTCAAGAAATTAAATTACAACATCCCATACAGAACAAATAATACTCTACAAAAACATCTCAACACACATAGAACACAAACAAATACAACCATACAGGCGTATACAAACTCAAATGTAACACCTGCAACAACTTCTACATAGGACAGAAAGGCAGATCATTTCAAACACGTCACTGAGAACACATCACAGCCAAAATTACAAAACACTTCCACATATGCAGAACACATCACAAATGCTAACCACACCTACATCAACACAGACATGGAAATTCTACACATTCAACCAAAAAGCCAGAAACTAAACACATTAGAACAATACGAAATGTACAGACACACAAAAACACATCCAAATGAAATTCTCAACACAGCTCAATTTCAGAAGACACGCACTCTTTGACTCCACATTACACTACACAAACACATTCCCACAGGGAACAAAACAAAAGGCGCCAAGACCAGCAACAACCAGTTCTGAAGATGGCCAATAGCAGGCCGAAACATGTTAACAAGGTAATATAAAATTTAACACCTGAAAGACACAGAACCTAAATAAAACACTGTTCTGTTTGAAGCCTTAAAATTGGTACAATATTACTAAAATTGAGATATACATTATGTGTCCTATGGTAGACGTCAAGCTTCTAGATTTTAAAGTAAAAATTGTTATTTTGTATCACATATTATAAAATAAAACTGAATATTCAATCAGAATAGAATTAATTTACAATACATTGAGTCCCATTGTCTCCTATAGGATACATCAGTTTTGAGTTACTTTCATTACTTCAATATTTTTCTCCTAATTTTTTCACCAGTACACAGTGCATTTGCAACACTACATTAAAATTTCATAGATTTTTTAATCTCAAAATTCTCACCAGGACTGAGGAGGATAACAGAACCTCAGACGCTATCAGGAGGATATCGATCAGTTGCATCACATTGTTACAGGTGACGGGTCCTAACCCATTTCCATAATCTTAAAGATTTGAAAAAAAAAAAAAAAAATTTAAGGGAACTACATTTCCATCGGAAGAAGCGATGTAAAAGGCTGTCAAACATTGATTCATCTCCAGGCCATTGGGATTCTGTAAAGCTGGTAGCCTATCCATCATCTGCTTTCATAGTAGGAGAAGTGTGTTAACAGCTATGGCGAGTATGAAGTTCTAAATTTAATACCTTTCTCTCTGTTAGCGTTGGTTGGGTTACATTTGAACGAGCTAATATTTATGTGTTTGTTATAATATAATTTACACTATTCAGGGCAGGCGTTGACTGCAAACCCAGCATTCCCCAGCCTTTCCTATTTTCTGCCTTCCTCTTTGTCTCCTCATATGATCCATGTTTAGTTGAAATTATTTTTAAATGAAATGTTACAATTCAGAACACAATAAATTACTGGAATCAAATTATATGCCTCTTACTTGTAAATTATAAAGATTTCCTTCGCACTTTCTTCACAGAGAAAGCATTGTTGATATCAGCAAAGTCGATCTGACGAAGCACATTAGGCTCGATGCAAAGAAACATATTCAAACTTATTCATTGTTGAAACAAAATTGATTTGTGAAAGTCAGGCTATGGTTTATTTTTAAGCATTGGTTTTGTTGGTGGTATAATTCTTACGAGTATTTCTTACTTCCATAGGAAGTACAAAGTAAATTTAAAAATAAACTCCAACTCTCCGCGGAATAAACCTTTCATATCGAATTATATATTGTACATGCTGGAAAGCGATTAAATAGTACTATTGACGATATATAACTGAGAATTGTAGTTACTATTCATAGCGATAAATAAGAAACACACATCCAATTTGATTTTCAACAATACTTTCTTGTTTATAGGCTACAAGCAGTTAAATTTAAGCAGATTCATAGTACAATAACGTGATACCGGCATTACAATTTAACTATGCAGCTTCACACTTTCCTTTTACTCTCGCCAAGACCAACAATGCGATAACAAAACAGACCGTATTCCGAATCTCAGCGCTGAGCAATCTGATGGCATCACGGTGTTCCGAATTTCAACGATGACATCACTGATGCTCCACTGGTGTCGCACCGGTCCCATCAGCTTCCAGAGGTGGTGCAGTGAATCTGATTGGTTCTTGCATAGGGCAGGAATTAGCAGACGAATGACATCGTTCACTGTTGTGTCATGACGGTGTGTTCTGCTGTATTGTTTGTAATAAGCACAACATAAAAGCAATATGTTAATGGCTTATGAGCGAACATGTCAACGGACCAGTTATTACTACTGGTTTAAGAAATAAATTGTTTATGCTCTCTTTTCTTTGAACGAGATGACAGTATGGAAATTTCGCAAAATCTTGCTAGCGTAGCACTTACAACAACTCGTACAGCCGCCATGGCAGCCATTGAACCTTACAGCAGTTTTGTTCCTATTTCGCTACATCGTGACGTCATTGATATCCACCGGTCCGGTGAGATTCGGAATACGCTGAATATCCGACTTCCACAAAGTGTTCAAGAGCAAAATCAGAAAATATTTACCAACAAGTGTTTTAAAAACAAATTTCACTGTAAAATGACAATGAAAGAGAAAGGAAGAGAGAGAGAGAGAGAAAGTGCCCCCCCCCTGGAAATTGCTGCCCTAGGCAATTGCCTAGGTTGCCTAGGCCTAAATCCGGCACTGTTTGCAATTGTTATTTTCCGTTACATAAAAAGGAAGAAAACTAACATTATGTAAGAATGGGAAATTTTCCCGTGTGTGTCACCGCACATTGAACTGTTGCTACATTCTATTATATACAGAGTGTTCTGAAAAATTGTTCGAATATTTAGAGAGCAGGTAGTATGCATCAAAACAAGAAATAAAAGTCCTACAAACATTGTCCTAAAATTAATATCTTCTGAGAAATGGGCAAATGTTTGCCACTATAACACGTATTACACAGCATATTTTGTGTTAGTATCAAGAAAACGCTTAACCAGACGGCAGTACTTTAGTTTGTAATTCTACTACTGCAATAGTATTACTGTACCAGTCAGATAAGTTAGTTTAATATCAGTGATGATTAGACATCGGATGTTTAGGAAAATGCCTATTTTATTTGAATGTTCATATTTAAAGGCTTTTAGTAAATGTGCACGAATCATGAGAAGTGAAGCATTCTGATGAAGTTTGATCTTGCCTTTTTTGCATTTTTTTGCCGTTTACGCCTTTTTTACTTTAATATGTACTTTTTTGCGCTTTTCTTAGTTTTATATGTACTTTTTTTTTCATTTTTCTTTATATGACTACTCACTCAACAATACTGCATTTATTTCTGCATTCGAAACTAAGGAAACTGCAGTTCTTATAGTAGCCATAGATATGAGACCCATATGCAGTGTTGTTGTTTCGCTTATTCCGGAATCGACCTTGTCCTTACCCAGCACTGCTACCTGACTCCAGCACTGACCTACCCCATTAATTCCTGGCTTAGTTGCCTCATGAGTAACGCCTTATTGATGTCACTTGTGAGGTTCAAACCTGTCTTCGTACAGTTGACTAAACAACAACAAACATCAGTTATTAGTCGAATACATGAAGAGTTGGATTTCCACGCTGATAACCCGGTTTCGAATCACGGTGAATCCAACTATAATTTGTGGTGAACAAAGACGGTGCTTGCTGGTAGGACTTCGCGGCTCTACCGACGTCTCATTATTGTTACATTAATCATCGTCACACTGATTTTGTCCAATAAACGTGACAGAATTTTGTGCGTTAATCTTGAAAAGTTACTTGTTTATTGTGACTCAAATTATGGACGTGAAGTTGTGGATGAATAAGTACAAGTGAAACAAGTCTACAGAACAGAGAAACTACTTTTCCAGTGCACTTTTTTAAGGTACTTATGGTCCTATGGATGTTTACTTTATGAATTATGGGTGATTCAATATAATTTCAATGCCTTTTATTGCCCTATTTTTTATTTTTGCGCCTCTAAAATACCATTTTTAGTGCCTTAACTTCTGATGTCTAGTGATGATAGAGACTGGATTAATCTTGCACAGGATAGGGAGCAATGGTGGTCTTCTACGAGGACGACAATGAATCTGCGGGTTTCTTAAAAGCCATTTGTAAGTAAGTAAATACGTAGTAGCAAACTGTTGCATTGTTTCCTCATTTGTATCTTATCAAAGAGCTCACAGTGGAAGATATGCTGCTCTTACAGTGATGATAAACATTTGCTCATTTCTCAGAAGATATTAATTTTAGGACCATGTTTGTAGGAATTTTATGTCTTATGTTGATGCATACTACCTTCTCTCTAAATATTGGAACCTTTTTCCTCAGAACACTCTGTAGAGGCTGTAAGAAATTGCCAATCCAATACGTAAATTCTGCAATGTTCACAAGGGCAACCACATAAGGAAATTCCTTCGCAAAGGAGAATTTTATATACTGTGTATTGAATAGAACTTAATTGTATTTAATCAGTTATTCCGTTCTGATTTCAATGGAATAGTGCAATGCGCTCCAGTGGGACGTAAAGGAAACACGGTGCAGTCCTTTTTAGGTAATAATCAGCCGAGAGCATCAGGAGAGGAAAGAGGAAGCGAAAAGAGATAAAAACAAAGCGAGCCAGACAGACTGCTAGCTGACTGAGACGCAAAACAAGGTTCGAACTGGAAACGCATAAAAGCAGCCAAGCGGAGGAAACTGGCGAGCTGGCAAGAAGTAGAAGCGGCAACAGTAGACTCTCTCTTCTCTCTTCATGAGGTCGTTTGGAGCAGTAATAGCACTGTCAATAATAATAATAATAATAATAATAATAATAATAATAATAATAATAATAATAATAATAATGATAATAATAATAATAATAATAACGGCTTTATAATAAAATGAAACCATGGTATCCCAACAATTATTAAACACTACTGAATAAAAACGCCAAGAGATAAAAGTACAAATAGGACGATAGTACATTAGCTAGGAAAAAGTTCCCATATTCTTTGACTGTAAGTCTCATGATAAAGTATTATTTATTATTATTATTATTATTATTATTATTATTATTATTATTACTATTATTATTATTACTTACAAATAGCTTTTACGGTACCCGCAGGTTCATTGCCGCCTTCACATAAGCCCGCCATCGTTTCCTATCCTGTGCAAGATTAATCCAGTCTCTATCATCATATCCCACTTCCCTCAAATCCATTTTAATATTGTCCCCCCCATCTACGTCTCGGCTTCCCCAAAGTTTTTTTTTTTCCCTCCGGTCTCCCAACTAACATTCTATATGCATTTCTGGATTCGTCCATACGTGCTACATACCCTGTCCATCTCAAACGTCTGGATTTAATGTTCCTAATTATGTCAGGTGAAGAATACAATGCGTGAAGTTCTGCGTTACGTAACTTTCTCCATTCTCCTGTAACTTCATCCCTCTTAGCCCCAAATATTTTCCTAAGAACCTTATTCTCAAACACCCTTAATCTCTGTTCCTCTCTCTCAGTGAGAGTCCAAGTTTCACAACCATACAGAATAACCGGTAATATAACTGTTTTATAAATTCTAACTTTCAGATTTTTTGACAGCAGACTAGATGACAAAAGCTTCTCAACTGAATAATAACATGAATTTCCCATATTTGTGCTGCTTTAATTTCCTCCCGAGTGTCATTTATATTTGTTACTTTTGCTCCAAGATATTTGAATTTTTCCACCTCTTCGAAGGATAAATCTCCAATTTTTCTGTTTCAATTTCGTACAATATTCTATTATTATTATTATTATTATTATTATTATTATTATTATTATTATTATTATTATTATTATTATTATTATCATTATTATTATTGTTGTTATTATTATTATTATTATTATTATTATTATTATTATTATTATTATTATTATTATTCACTCATTATTTCACTGATTCACTTACTCTCTAACTCACATATTCATCAGTCAATCTTTCAATCAGTCAGTCAACGAATAAATCAGTTAAACAATCAATTCCTCGCCTATTTACGCTATATTTAATCCATTGAGCGACTCATTTCCACGCTCACACACTAATCACCGACTGATTCATAGACTGACTGACTTATTTGCTCACTGATTTGTTCACTGGTTCAGTCATTCAGTCAATGAAGTAGTTAATTTATTTCTTGGATTACGATCACCTTTTTAATCCTTAGTTCTGTGTCATTATTCTTGTATTTTTCATTATTTCGTTCTTCTTAAGTTGTTTCGTGTTTTATTTCCTTTCTCTTTCTTTGCTTGTTATCCATTCCATTTTTTTTCTTTTCTTAGTATCACCATTTATTTTTCTGCCTGCTTGTTTCTGTCCTTTCACTATGGAAACGTAAAATCTTTGTCAGAAGATCTGCTACGTTACTTGGCATCATTTGTTTCCTCGCGCTTATGCAGCCCGACGCGCGCCTTCTCGTCACGCCCCCCACATTTGTATGCGGTCTGCGACGTATTTATTGCCTCTACCAATGTATCAGATACAGCGAGCAGCAGGTGCGAAAGATACGATCAGCTACGGTAGCTGCTCCAAGGACCAGAAGCAAAAATGTTGTCAACGATATCAATGGTTACAGCACAGTCTCCATGCTTTCTGAATTTTACTCTTGAACAAAAATAAACGTGTTACGAACTATCATTTATTTTGGCAAAAATCATATATAAGCTTTATATTAGGCGGTGAATTACTTTTAGGATTTTTTTCTTCTAGTCACTTAATACTCGGATCGCCCTTAGTCTCCAAAGAATTACCTTCTAAACAATAGCAATAGGCCTAAATATTCTGCAAGTGTTCAATTTGTTCTAGGAATTTATTTCGAAGAATAAACATCCTGCAAATCTGGCTGTCAGGTAAAGCTCTCTGTGAAGAAGATTTGAATAATTTCAAGGGAAAAATTGTTCCGGAGCCGGGACCCTTCGCTTAGAGCACGAATGCTCTACCTACTGAGCTACCCAAGAACTACACTCGATATCGTCCCAATTTTTCCCTTTATATCCACACAACTATTATTCAGTAAGCATCCTATTTAGATTGCATGATAACCCTTCAATTTATTCTAGACTCTTTTTTCTATAAAACAGTCAATTTATTACAAATACTGTACTGTCTATCAAAGTGTGATTTTTATGTAGTGAGCAATAAATAAACGATACTATAAATTCTTTATTGTAACCGTTGAATTGATCTTAGAATTATCTTTCACTCAACAACAAAATATCATACCTACTCTTTCCACAATAACTGTTCAATCAATTCTATGTTTATCTCTCAATCAACAATAAACATCTCAATTCTCTTCCATGGCAATTGTTTTTTCACTGGGATTATCATTTATCTCTCGTAACTGTTGAATTTATTATAGTTTTATCTTTGAATCAACAACAAATATCCCATTCAGACTCCGGAGTCACCGTTGAATGTACCCTAGGATTATCTTTCAATGAACAACACATTCTGGCAAGTTTCTGTGGTAATCGTTGAATTTTCGATAGGTTTATAGGTTGATTGTAAATCAACAATAAGTTTTAGTCTTAACCGTTGAATTTGTCCTAGGATTATGTTTCAAATAATAAGTAGACCCTATTCCAGAAAGCTTCAGTGTTAACCGTTAAATTTTTCTGAAATTATCTTTCAAATAAGAAAAAATAGTCTACCTAGTTTCCGTGGTAACCGTTTAAATTGCTCTAGGATTATCTTTCAAAAAACAATAAAATATTCTGCCTAATTTCCGTAATAATCGTTGAATTTTTCTAGAATTATCTTCAAATCAACAACAAATATTCTGGTCAGTTGCATTGTTAAACGTTACATTTTTCTAGAATTATCTTTCAAATTAGAAGAAAGAGTCTGGCTAGTTTCCGTTGTAACCGTTGCATTTGCTCTACGATTTTATTTAAAAACAACACTTGACCGGGCTAGTTTTTGTAATGACCGTTGAATTTACTCTACATTATTTTTGTTATAATCTACTTAGTATTCATGGCAATTGTTGAATTTGTTTTTGGATTATCATCCATTCAGAACGAAATATCTCACTTAAGGTAGAAACAATTTAATTTGTTCTAGAATTATCTGTTAATCATCAAGTATCCTACGTAATCATAATGGTAACGTAACCGTTGACTTTATTCTCAAATTCTGTTCTACAAAACATTTTAATATACAGTATTTCGTATTTTCTAACGTAAGCGTCGATTTTCTCTAGAGAAGGAATACTGCAAATCTCTATGGTATCCGATGAAAATGTTTTGGGATTTTCTTTTAGAAAACAATAAGCGCACCATGTAATTCTAATGTAATAATAATAATAATAATAATAATAATAATAATAATAATGATAATGATAATGATAATAATAATAATAATATTAATATAATAATAATAATAATAATAATAATAATAATAATAATATCTTTAACATACCTACATAACAAGATTCTATGCAATTGAACGAAAAGTTGGGCATTAAAGTATTCTGAATTAAGTTTAAAAATAAATATCTTATATTGTATCTACAATGTAGTACACTGTGTTCGTAAAGTCATGGGTTTCATAATTATTGCATACTTGCGACAAAACTTTCTATACAGATGTGAATTAGCCACTAAAAGGAAGACCAACTCTCCGAGTTTTTGCTCTATTATTATGTGAACATTTTTAATGAAATAGACAATGGCGGAACCATTCCTGGTTTCTTCTTCCAAACTGGCAACGTTTCGGCCTACAGAGGAAGGCAATTGACTACATCGTTCTTGTAGCTCTGAGAGGATCCATATTTATACTCCGAAACCATCTCTACGGTCAACAGTGATCTTCAAATAGTTAATTAGTACCTAATTATTTATTCAATCATTTCTTGTCATTGTTGTGTGACTCCATTAAACTTAAACATATGTATGTTATTTATACTTTCAACTGCTTATTGTACAATATGCTCTATCTTTGTGGCAGCCTGTTAATACAGGGAGCTGTTATCGTTTAGATAAATAAATAAAAATGGTAAAAACAAGAGAGCAATTTTTAATGTTTCTGGGCATGTTCATGGGCACAACGTAAGAATACGGGTTATTGAAAATACACATTCCATTGTTGAACATAGCGCAATACCCCGAAAGCTAGTGTGTTGTGGTCTTCCAATAGATATTATAGCGATTGGTCCATTTTTCTTTACGGAGTCCACCGTAACCTCGCAAAACTAGTAGGCTGTACCTCTATAAATTGGAAATATTTGTAATATCCCAACCACCAACATAATTTTTCAGCAATATGTTGCTTCTTCGCATTTTCCTGGAGTAATTCGGTAATTTAAATAAAATATTTCCACAGGAATTAATCGCAAGGAACGAATGCAAACGCTGGCCACCAGACTCTCCGGACTTAAGTCAATTTATTTTTAATTAGAGTATGGAGTTATGTCAAGCAAAGATGTACACTGTACCCATTAATAACATTAACCATTTAAAAGAGCGAATCAGAGAAGTTATCACATCCGTTACTCTGATCGTGTATGGCAGAATTTGGAATACCGACTGAATGTTTAACTGGAGGGTTTCTCCAACTGTAAGGCAAATATCAGATAATTCCACGGCAAGTGCTCGGACTCTCTCGACAAATACCATGTAGCTTCAGCAAACTCATGACGCTAGATAAAACAGTAGTAACACAGCGTCTTTAAATAACAGCTTAAAACATTATACTCGTATAAAGAGGAAATAATATAACTGTGCAGATTTTTAACAGCTTATTCCTTGGATAGCTAATTCTAATACCATATTATTCCTAAACGAATACTTTTCTCAGAAAAATATAATTTTCTCCTAAATGTTAATACTGTTTTACTCGATAAGTACTGTCCTCATGATTATGATTTTTACTTTTATCACTAGAAAAACAGATAAGGAATTATTTATTCTTTTTCAGTTTTTTTAAATAAACTAGCCGGTTTTCTTGCAGATTAAATAAAAAGATTAAGACGTATCATTATTTTGTGCCATTAGGAATTCTGGCAATCCTACTGGATGAGTAAGGGATGGAACACTGCTATTGAGACCGAGTGTATGTGTGTATTCATAGGTGAGCCGGCAACGGTCTGTTACCAAACTGCGCAGATTTTCAGCCTAATTTCCTAATTAACCATGCAATTAATTACAAAACACATTCATTAAATACAGTATGTTAAAAAAGTATCCAATATTTTAGGAGGTGATAGTATGCATCAAAACAAGAAAATAATGTCTAATAAACATGGGTTCTACAACACATACTTTCTGAGATCCGAACACTTGTTCACAGGAGCTGCTCAATGTGACGTCCATTCATGACAATGCATTTCTCTGCCCTACAATACAGCAGACTACCAGATAATCATACCGTAGTTGACATCCCTGGCATGGAATACTGATACGTAGCAAGGAATACTGAAAACGAAAGTCTGGTTGCAGATATGAGCGAGGTTCAGCAGAGATAATGATGTGAATTTTCGTAATCAGCATGTGAGGGCTGATGAAAATTCCCTTGCAGTTGAAGAACAAGGCATCAGCACCGATTCTCAATCAACGTATGGGCAGGCGTTCTTGATGATAGATTAATAGGGCCATACGTGCTGCCACAGAGACTTTCAGGACTTTCTTATTAATGTTGGAGAATGTACCGTGTCAGGAGAGACTAAAGATGTGGTTCATGCACGATGGCGCACCAGCACATTTTTTTTCTGCAATGTGCGTGAACATCTGACGCTGACATTTCAGGACCGCTGGATTGGTCGGGGAAGGCCCACATCTTGGCCTGCTCGCTCCCCAAACCTAAATTCCCTACAGTTTTGGTTATTGGGACACATGATGGAACCAGTTCAATTTCAACGTGTGCATGATTCCTTACGCCGAAGGGCAGAGGAATGTACTGCCATGAATGGACATCATATTGAGTACCTCCTATGAACAAGTGTTCAGATCTCAGAAAGTATTTGTTGTAGGACCCATATTTATTAGACATTATTTTCTTGTTTTGATGATACTATCACCTCCTGCAATATTGGATACTTTTTTAACATTCTGTATAATGTATTTATTTACTTATTTTATTTATATACAGTATAATTATTTATTTATTTATTTATTTATTTATTTATTTATTTATTTATTTATTTATTTATTTATTTATTTATTTATTTATTTATTTATTTTAATGTAACCACCTTAAAACTGCACAGTTATATCACTTCCATTCTGTATATTCAAATGAAAGTTGGTCAAGACTTACTATGTATAACAAGAGTATTAGCCAGATTTCGCTTCAGGGGTGTTGGCAACACTGATTAGAGACTTTCTATTGGTAGGTGTAGTTGCCCCGCATAAATATAAAAATAAAAGCGAATGATGCAACATTGTATATTTCAAAAGTGAGCAGCATGCTGTATTTTTTAAAACTGCAGAAGGGCATACACATGTTGAAATCCAACGCAAAAACTTTGCAGTATATGGAGAGACAAGTATGGAAAAAAATAATATATAAAGGATTGGTGTAAGTTTATTTTCTTTCTTTATATTAACGATGGTCAAGAGTTATTTGAACAACCTAACATGTCTAATTATTATCCGGAAACCAAGTTAGAAACAAACATGATCAAGTAATACACGTCTTACATAGTGTAGTAGGTACACAGTTCTGTGGAAGGACTTGATTGGCCATCTGCTTCATATTCCGCATATAAGTTGAAGACCTATAAGACATTGAACCGAATTAATTTGCTGGTCGACAGAGCAGAACTGAACATCACTGTAGCTTATGACAAGCCCTGCAGCAAAACACTTGACGTGTGACGAACTGCATCAGGAAATAAATACGACATCTTAGAGGATGACAATACCATTATAGCTCTGAAAATAAACGGCGTATATCTTATAAACTGAACGACACAATTTATATTATATGATATGCTACATATTATATTACATATTTAATATAACAAATAATGCTTTCAGAAATCTGGGTTTTATTATTAGAAATTCAAAAACTTTACAGAACACTTCGACTTTGACACTCCTTTTTAATTGTCATGTTCGCGCTAAATTGGAATATGCCTCTGTAATTTGGTCACCCACTTGCAAATCACATAGTAATCAAATTGAAAAAATTCAAAAACGATTCTCTAGATATCTGTATTTTGAAAGATATCATTGTTCAGCCCTCCATAACCAAATTTCGTACAACAATCTACTTGCTGAATTTAATTTAATGTCTCTTGCCATTCGTAGATTACTTGCTGAACAACTTTTATTATATAAAATATTCAACGGTCTAATGGATAATAGCGAAATATTGTCACAAATCCAGATTAACGCTAGAACATCACATTTAAGAAATCGTCAATTATATTATAAAAAACCAAACACTTCAGCACATAAAAATTCACCAGTGTTAAAAATGAGTTCAAATTTCAATGAAATATGTAAAACATGGGATCTAGATTTCTGCATTTCTTACATGGAATACAAACATTTTCTTATTAATATACTGAAGGTAGTTGATTTTATATAATATTGCTAATTGTTACTCTGTAATTTGCCAATTATAGCTACATTTTACATTTTTGGCTATGATATCTATATTTAACTATTTTTCATTTATTTTATTTTGTATTTTTCATTTATATCTATATCTGTATCTCTTATTTAGATAGTAATTTGTCTGTTCTTTTTTTTTCTTTCCTTTTCTCATTTTCCATTTTAATCTGTATTTACACTTGTATCTGTTTCATCTCTTTTTTTTTTTCATGTTATCTATGTTTTTTTTTGTAAACGAATATCTGTACTGTCTATTGTAATTGGGGCTTTGTCCTGTTATAGGCATAAATAAATAAATAAATAAATAAATAAATAAATAAATAAATAAATAAATAAATAAATAAATAAATAAATATTGTGCTATATTACAGCGGCAAAGTAGGTTCAATTACTATAGCAACTATAGCTACAGACTGGAAGGTCCTGGATCCAGTCTCGAGTGATGCCCTGATTTGCTCGTTGCCAAAACATCCAGAACGGCTTCCTCTCATCAAATTGAGAATCAGGCCTTTCCCGGGGGTGAAAGATGGTTGGAGCGTGATGCCAACTCATTTTACTGTCGACGTCATGAAAGCATGGAGCTCTACCTCCAAGCCCTCCAAGCGCTTCAGAGCGTATAGAGGAGATATCCTTTACCCTCTTACGTTACGTCACACATTACATACGTAGGGACGTCATTTTATTTTTACTTTAATTTTTATTGTACTTGAGTTTTTTAATGTACTAGTAAACTTCCACCCGTCTTCCACACAGAACCAAGACCGTATATGCAGTCAGTGACGTTCGGTCACAGTAAACAGTACTGAGTACAGTAAAAGGTAAAGGTAAAGGTAAAGGTATCCCCGTAACATGCCATGAAGGCACTTGGGGGGCATGGAGGTAGAGCCCCATGCTTTCCATGACCTCGGCACTAGTCAGTACGTTCCAGAAATATGTTCGCGTTTTCCAGTGACGAAAGAGCTTTCAATAGTTTCGCACAGGTACCGTCGTCCGTTTGCCTATGTCGCATTCCGGTTTCCCCCACTGGCTTCTAAAATTTTCCATTTATTTAGAATGTCGTCAATATATACATTGTGGAAAGTAACAACTGCACCAAAATGAAACTGGTAATAGTCGTAGATCATGAGAGAGATGAAAAATCTAAATAAGTTTTTTTTCTAACATTCGCCGTTTTAGAGGAAATGAAACATTTGGCAACATCACGACTACTGCAATAACTCTAGTCAACACGACCTGCACTGTGGCAGAGACGAGTGAGTAGTTCAAGACGATGTAGACCTGTAACAGACGTAAATAAAAGCAACTCCTCGCATTAGTCTCCCTCTCCCTATAGGGTAGGAAGGGAATGATGTAATGCACTTGTGGCAATTTTAAACGAAAGTACGCGTCTTATGATATCAGAAATAAATTGTAATAATTTGTCTTATATTAAATTAACATCCCTGAAAATAAATCATTAAAGCACTCAATATGTAATTTTAGACTGAAAACGTAAATGTCAACACAACAAGGGAAGGTCAGTTACGTCATTGCCCTATCCCTTACCTGCCCCTCCCCTCTGCTGTATTCCGTCGGAGATACGTGACACTGCGCTATATTGAAAGATTTATTTTAACGATTTTCGTAATTATTCAATTTAAATTCAAGGCTAAACGGTTTATTTTACAAAAAAAAGGTCTGAAGACACTATCTGTGTAAAGATAATGACGAACTATTCAGATTATTTATTTTTATCTATCTACTTGTATGCAATCAGCCATTTCTCTCGGGCCGTTACCACAGTAGAGCGCTGCAAACATTGGGCAAAGATTCTTTTTTCCTGCTTAACGGTGCTTCATCGAGGGAAAAGTGTAATGAAAGTTTTGTTATATTGTATATGTGAAATCACCTCTTAAATTTTGGTGCATCGGTCCCCTTTCACCCTGCATATTAAAAAACGTGGGTGATAAACTACATTCTTGTTCTGTACAATGTAAAATTGTATTGTCCATAAAATAATCTACAGCAATACAATACGTATAAATAATTCAATGCAACATTATTTATTTCATGGTCTCTAAACTACATTACGATTATTTAGTCCTGACAGTTGCCGGAGATGTACGCTTGGGTCAGGCGAGTCCATTTAATTATGCCAAGGGGTGTTGGGGTTAGTCACTCGTCTGCTTTCGGAGCGATCGGATGTCATGCGTGCGGTAGAGCGGTATGTTTCTAGTACAGTTAAGCCGTACTGCATTCCTTTACCGACCGTTCGCCTTCATCTCTACTCCGGAGCTTTCCCCACTACTCCTATTACTTCCCCTCTTTCGCGTCGCCGAGCTGTCAGGACTAAATAATCGGTCTGTACTTGGCACAATTTGTATTCACTTCCTTAGAGTAAACCTCCTAACCAGACTATAATGAGAATTAGTGAAGTGGTTGAATCACAATGACAAGAATACTCACTGTATCAAGCAAAACAGAATAACAATATCTGCAAGGAATCGAGTCTCATAAGTCATAACCTTGCTCATAGACCGCCAAGTGTCAGTGTACTCTTGATTCATCGACGTTCAGTTGTTCCGATGTGAGCGCTGGGTCAACCTGCCGTATTTGGTTTATAGCAGTTGAATTCTTCCCGCTCAGTGATTCATATACTCAGGTATTCCGTTAAAAAAACTCATTAAGACTTTATTTTTAGCGCAATTAAGTCCATAGTATTTCTTTCTGGTGTTAATTTCGGACTAGTTTTGTTACCATGGTAACGGTCTTACATCTAGATGCAATTAGGAAAAGGTAACAGGTAATAACAGGCGACAAAAAATGAAATTACGAAGCTTGGAGTAAAGGAATTCGAACGCAGAAGTTCCAGTTCAGTCATTAAACTGAGCAGTTTCTTTCACACGTAAAATAGCTGTTCTCAACCTGAACATCTTATGTAACTTAATTAAAATTTGTCACTGACGGTATTCACAGGCATTTGATAATATGGTAATTATTCTATAGGCTACATTATTCGTGTTTAAAGATTCTGGATAACTAATTCCTTAATATTTCTGTATCCCGACAGAGCAAGTGTGCCACTTGCGACTTCATATGTATTTTCCAACAACGCTTTTCTTTTATAACGTTTCGAATAATAGCGTTTACAGTTCAGTTTTTAACTGCCATCCAAAAGCGATACATAATACATACTGTACCGTTCACCGAAATAAGATGGCAATATTAGTTTTATGAAATGCATACAATACCAGAAACTACCACATTTTAATAATATAAATTGTACGATTTAAGATTATGTATGTTTTAGTCTTATATAGTTTCACATAAAAATAGTTTTTTAAGAAGCAAGTGTTAAAAGAGAGAGTTTATTTTGTGAGTACGCATGTTTAGGAAACGAGACCGTATCCGGAATGTAGCATTCCTAACATGTGTCGCACACTATCGTTTTGAGAGAAAGTTTGATACGTAAAATGGGGCTACTTTGATCATTTTAAATGTATAAGTTGCCACAACTATTTAAAAATTATACTTATTTACTTACAAATGGTTTTTAAGGAACCCGGAGGTTCATTGCCGCCCTCACATAAGCCCGCCATTGATCCCTATCCTGAGCAAGATTAATCCAGTCTCTACCATCATATCCCATCTCCCTCAAATCCATTTTAATATTATCCTCCCATCTATGTCTTGGCCTCCCTAAAGGTCTTTTTCCCTCCGGCCTCCCACCTAACACTCTATATGCATTTCTGGATCCCCCCATATGTGCTACATGCCCTGCCCATCTCAAACGTCTGGATTTAATGTTCCTAATTATGTTAGGTGAAGAATACAAAGCGTACAGTTCTGCGTTGTGTAACTTTCTCCATTCTCCTGTAACTTCATCTCTCTTAGCCCCAAATATTTTCTAAAACCTTATTCTCATACACCCTTAATCTCTGTTCCTCTCTCAAAATGAGAGTCCAACTTTCACAACCATACAGAACAACCGGTAATATAACTGTTTTATAAATTCTAATTTCAAGATTTTTTGACAGCAGACTGGATGATAAAAGCTGCTCAGTCGAATAATAACAGGCATTTCCCATATTTATTCTGCGTTTAATTTCCTTCCGAGTGTCATTTAAATATATGTTTTAATATTGAAAAAATTGTCATAATATTGCACAGATTATAGGTACTCATTAATTATAAGAGTGTTTTAGTTGAACTGATAATTTCGTAGAAAGAAAATGAAATCATAGTGATCAAAGTCATGCCCTGAGTGAGGCGACTTTGATACCCATGGTTTTCATACGCTATTATCAAAGTCACCCATCAGAGAACTAGTTCAATGAAAAAAAAAATATATATATGTATTTCCTATATA
Source organism: Periplaneta americana (assembly GCF_040183065.1). Lineage (NCBI taxonomy): Eukaryota > Metazoa > Arthropoda > Insecta > Blattodea > Blattidae > Periplaneta > Periplaneta americana. Next base: position 73,180,642 of record NC_091118.1, read on the forward strand.
TATTTATTTTATTGGGATTTAAACTTTATTATAACATGGGATGACTTTGATCATACGATTATTCATATAAAATAGAGAACAAAATTAATATTACAGTTAAGGGCACAAATAATCAGATTAAGTGAATTAATTATGGTAATATAGATTATAATAGGCTATATCTATATAAACCAAACTCACATAAAAATGCAGAAAATAATCAAATATACATACTGGTACTATAAATAAATGGTTTACAATATTTATACCTACTAGACTTAGAATTCTAATATGGACAGTATTGAACATCTGTTCAAATTAACATGTCTCAATTATATTAATGTTTTGGTTGAATGTATAAATGATGTTTTCATTTAGAGTGCTCAAAATGGGGTCAGGAAGAATTATTAAAGTGTCCTGTCTGTCCACTACTGACACATCATTCTCAACAGTTTGAAAAACATGTCTTTTTCCATGTGATTTGAAACTCATTACCTCATATCACCATCCACTAATTCAAGAACACTGCACACGTACCTGTAGATATTATGCATTCTGGAGCCTGTGCAAAATTTTACGAGAACAAATTTCCCAACGTGAAGTGCCGGTAGCGGTATCTGATTGTCTTCGTGCGGTGTAGACCTGCTTACAGTTTCTTTTTCAGAACTGTTTTCTTCAGAACTTGTCTCTGCATCTTGTTCTTCACTGATGAATCTGGAATATCTATCTCTCTGTCACTTGAAGATTCAGTAGGTACACGGACCACCTGGTTTCGTGTATGTATGTATGTATGTATGTATGTATGTATGTATGTATGTATGTATGTATGTATCCTACGAATTTGCACTGCAAGTGGCAGGGGTAACTAAATTACACACAATAATTACAATTAATGCACAATAAAACAATTAATACACAATAAAGCAATTAATATACAACCATAATTAGTACACAATAAACAATTAATATATAATAACAATTAATAACTGGAAGGAATGATGAATGCAAGAAGAGTTCGGGGCAGAAGAAGATATCAGATGATAGACGACATTAAGATATATGGATAATATGAGGAAACTAAGAGGAAGGCAGAAAATAGGAACTATTGGAAAATGCTGGGTTTGCAATGAAAGACCTGCCCATGGGTATAACACTTATGTCTGTATGTAACAATTAATACACAATAAAGAATTAATAGACAATATAATATAATACAATTGTTTCCGATAAATTAGTAATATACATAAACTATTTAAGTTCCGTCTGTAACTTATCCAACATTAAATCATCTTCAGATCGAATAGAATCACTTAAGAACACAATGTTATGGCAGGCTGTATTTTACATTTTGCACGTTGGTTATGTATGTTTAATGCATCTTAAAAGTATGTATTATGAGCAGCTTTAAGATATGTATATGTATATATATGTGTGTGTGTGTGTGTGTGTGTGTGTGTGTGTGTGTGTGTGTGTGTGTGTGTGTGTGTGTGTGTGTGTGTGTGTGTGTGTGTGTGTGTGTGTGTGTGTGTGTGTGTGTGTGTGTGTGTGTGTGTGTGTGTGTGTGTGTGTGTGTGTGTGTGTGTGTGTGTGTGTGTGTGTGTGTGTGTGTGTGTGTGTGTGTGTGTGTGTGTGTGTGTGTGTGTGTGTGTGTGTGTGTGTGTGTGTGTGTGTGTGTGTGTGTGTGTGTGTGTGTGTGTGTGTGTGTGTGTGTGTGTGTGTGTGTGTGTGTGTGTGTGTGTGTGTGTGTGTGTGTGTGTGTGTGTGTGTGTGTGTGTGTGTGTGTGTGTGTGTGTGTGTGTGTGTGTGTGTGTGTGTGTGTGTGTGTGTGTGTGTGTGTGTGTGTGTGTGTGTGTGTGTGTGTGTGTGTGTGTGTGTGTGTGTGTGTGTGTGTGTGTGTGTGTGTGTGTGTGTGTGTGTGTGTGTGTGTGTGTGTGTGTGTGTGTGTGTGTGTGTGTGTGTGTGTGTGTGTGTGTGTGTGTGTGTGTGTGTGTGTGTGTGTGTGTGTGTGTGTGTGTGTGTGTGTGTGTGTGTGTGTGTGTGTGTGTGTGTGTGTGTGTGTGTGTGTGTGTGTGTGTGTGTGTGTGTGTGTGTGTGTGTGTGTGTGTGTGTGTGTGTGTGTGTGTGTGTGTGTGTGTGTGTGTGTGTGTGTGTGTGTGTGTGTGTGTGTGTGTGTGTGTGTGTGTGTGTGTGTGTGTGTGTGTGTGTGTGTGTGTGTGTGTGTGTGTGTGTGTGTGTGTGTGTGTGTGTGTGTGTGTGTGTGTGTGTGTGTGTGTGTGTGTGTGTGTGTGTGTGTGTGTGTGTGTGTGTGTGTGTGTGTGTGTGTGTGTGTGTGTGTGTGTGTGTGTGTGTGTGTGTGTGTGTGTGTGTGTGTGTGTGTGTGTGTGTGTGTGTGTGTGTGTGTGTGTGTGTGTGTGTGTGTGTGTGTGTGTGTGTGTGTGTGTGTGTGTGTGTGTGTGTGTGTGTGTGTGTGTGTGTGTGTGTGTGTGTGTGTGTGTGTGTGTGTGTGTGTGTGTGTGTGTGTGTGTGTGTGTGTGTGTGTGTGTGTGTGTGTGTGTGTGTGTGTGTGTGTGTGTGTGTGTGTGTGTGTGTGTGTGTGTGTGTGTGTGTGTGTGTGTGTGTGTGTGTGTGTGTGTGTGTGTGTGTGTGTGTGTGTGTGTGTGTGTGTGTGTGTGTGTGTGTGTGTGTGTGTGTGTGTGTGTGTGTGTGTGTGTGTGTGTGTGTGTGTGTGTGTGTGTGTGTGTGTGTGTGTGTGTGTGTGTGTGTGTGTGTGTGTGTGTGTGTGTGTGTGTGTGTGTGTGTGTGTGTGTGTGTGTGTGTGTGTGTGTGTGTGTGTGTGTGTGTGTGTGTGTGTGTGTGTGTGTGTGTGTGTGTGTGTGTGTGTGTGTGTGTGTGTGTGTGTGTGTGTGTGTGTGTGTGTGTGTGTGTGTGTGTGTGTGTGTGTGTGTGTGTGTGTGTGTGTGTGTGTGTGTGTGTGTGTGTGTGTGTGTGTGTGTGTGTGTGTGTGTGTGTGTGTGTGTGTGTGTGTGTGTGTGTGTGTGTGTGTGTGTGTGTGTGTGTGTGTGTGTGTGTGTGTGTGTGTGTGTGTGTGTGTGTGTGTGTGTGTGTGTGTGTGTGTGTGTGTGTGTGTGTGTGTGTGTGTGTGTGTGTGTGTGTGTGTGTGTGTGTGTGTGTGTGTGTGTGTGTGTGTGTGTGTGTGTGTGTGTGTGTGTGTGTGTGTGTGTGTGTGTGTGTGTGTGTGTGTGTGTGTGTGTGTGTGTGTGTGTGTGTGTGTGTGTGTGTGTGTGTGTGTGTGTGTGTGTGTGTGTGTGTGTGTGTGTGTGTGTGTGTGTGTGTGTGTGTGTGTGTGTGTGTGTGTGTGTGTGTGTGTGTGTGTGTGTGTGTGTGTGTGTGTGTGTGTGTGTGTGTGTGTGTGTGTGTGTGTGTGTGTGTGTGTGTGTGTGTGTGTGTGTGTGTGTGTGTGTGTGTGTGTGTGTGTGTGTGTGTGTGTGTGTGTGTGTGTGTGTGTGTGTGTGTGTGTGTGTGTGTGTGTGTGTGTGTGTGTGTGTGTGTGTGTGTGTGTGTGTGTGTGTGTGTGTGTGTGTGTGTGTGTGTGTGTGTGTGTGTGTGTGTGTGTGTGTGTGTGTGTGTGTGTGTGTGTGTGTGTGTGTGTGTGTGTGTGTGTGTGTGTGTGTGTGTGTGTGTGTGTGTGTGTGTGTGTGTGTGTGTGTGTGTGTGTGTGTGTGTGTGTGTGTGTGTGTGTGTGTGTGTGTGTGTGTGTGTGTGTGTGTGTGTGTGTGTGTGTGTGTGTGTGTGTGTGTGTGTGTGTGTGTGTGTGTGTGTGTGTGTGTGTGTGTGTGTGTGTGTGTGTGTTCAAGCACTGATAAAACTGAAATTATTAAAAACATTAAAATTATAGTGACGCTACAGTCGAACATTTTAAACACACAATAGTATATGTGCAGACGAACAAAAATAAAATACAACATTTAAATTAAAAATTTTAATGCAAGTGCGTTCTCTTATGTAAAAATATATGCTACATGATTACATGTCTAAATCATATGCTTATGCATGAAAAAGAGTTTGTAGCACAAACGAATGAGTGACATGAAAATGTTTATCAATCTGAAAGAATAAGAATTTTGTGTTTAAGAATTAATCTGAGATAGAAGAGAAGAGTGATAGCGCAGGACCACAGAAGAGACGTCTTACTTCTTGGGATTAAAGAATTTTGATGTATGTCCAATGCAAAAAAATGAAGTTTTATCTTCTATTTCAGTGTACATTCGGGAATACAAATAGTAGATGTGAAAGTTAATGAAAGCTAAGGGACGTAAGACAGTAATAGAGCAGATATAATGGCATTGCTACGCCTAACAGAACCTTGTTCATGCCTCTCAACGATAATGTCACATCGGCAAGACCGGGTGCAAGAGTGGCACAAGTGAAATGCCCCGCTCCCACGTGATTAATAGCGAGAACCGAGTGGATCCATTTCGCAATGGAATAATCGCATTCCTTCGTCAATGCCATGACACAGATAGTCCAAGCTGCGCAGATGGGCTGCGCGATAAGATAACCTGTTCCAATTGGTGCTAGGAAAGGATCGGGGTAACAAATGACGGTGCTTTATCTGAGGCGATGTGGAGGTTCAAAGCAAAGTTTCTCAGCTGTATTATTGTTGCACATCTCAATCCAGTAGGCTTGGGAAAAGCGACATATTCAGTTGTAACGAAACATTCGGATTGACTCAGTGGAATGTTTCGAAACACTGTCGAATCACAACACATCTAGGGATTTGAGAGATAAATGCCGGAACTGTATTAATAATAATAATAATAATAATAATAATAATAATAATAATAATAATAATAATGGTTTATTTAACCTGGCAGAGTTAAGGCCACACGGCTTTCTCTAACATTCAACCATGAGTAAAACTGCGTTACAAAAACACTACAAATTTACAAAGTACACTACAATTTTACACACAAAACCGAATAAAATAATAATAATAATTAATGTAAACAACAAGTAAGTAGAAATCAGACATAATATATAACATACAGAAAGAAAGGAAAGTGCACAATGTGAACAGCAAGTCAAAATAAATTAGACATACAAAGTGTAAAAATGTAAGACAATAATAATATCGATAATAATAATAATAATAATAATAATAGTAATAATAATAATAATAATAATAATAATAATAATATTGCATCTTCCTTCGGTGGCTATCAGCTGCGCTGATTCGAAACTTTGTACACAAGATGCGATACATAACAAACACGCAGTTGTGGTTGAAACATGAGTCTCTTAATGTTTCGAGCTTAAGTAGGAACATTTATTAGTTATTACGTCTACTTTAAAAATATACCACTGTTACGTCATTTTGAAATACCAGATTCCAAAGGTAGTCATGAGTTTAACCTACTAGTACAGAATACATGTGATTATTATTAAATGTTAAATAAGTTTATATAATCTAATATTTAAAAATTAATACACCTATGTGTTCTATACCAGTGGCGATTCCTCCATGAAGGATATGAGGATGATCCCACAGTTTAATTTCGTGCCTCTGAGGATAGAAAACATTTTAATTACAAATTTTGTTTTTCACTGCGTCCCGACGTAATAATTTCCTTTAAGCTTTCACTTTCTGTCGTGAGTTGTCGCCACTGCACAGCTCAGAAATAATTTCCAAATATCTTACAGCAAACAGTTTGTTATAGCAATGATGCAACGCTAGTAATCCCATCAATTATGACGAGGTATATGAGCTACAGCACGTCATTTTTCTTTTCATTTTAAAAGAATAGAATAAACGAATTAATAAATAATTTAAAATGATATAATATAAAAAATAAAATAAACATATAGTAAAATTACATAAAAATAAATAAAATAAGCTATAATAAATACAAGAATTAACAGGACTTTCAGATGACAGGACAGGCGAAAGAATATGTGAAGTTGTATTTGATCATTTAGAAGAATTTAACTGTAGCAGGAAATTAATTACTGTACGCAAACGTACGACGGAGCATCGGTAAATATTGGGCAGTGCAATGGCTTAGGAGCCATCTTCGCAACTAAAATGGGTAGGGGAATGGAACTTCACTATTAATAAATTGCCAGTTCCAGAATGGTGAGTCAAAGAATAACATAAGCCTACTGTATTGATTTTGCATGCTCTATTATTATTATTATTATTATTATTATTATTATTATTATTATTATTATTATTATTATTATTAATATTAATATTAGTTTCTGTCTTGGTCATCAGTCGTCAATCTCATATCCTACATACAAAAAATATCACGAGTCGCCACTGCTCTATACAAATCTAGACGGTGTGACAGATATTTACCAGAATTTGCACGTTAAGTGTTTAGAGATAGAAGAAAGACATGGACTGCATAAACATTAGACAAATGGACGTTAAATTATAAAAAATGAAATAAAAATGAATAGTATCAAACAAGCATAAAATTAACATAGCACCTTCTACACTCATTTGTTATTTTATTATTATTATTATTAGCCTATTATTATTATTATTATTATTATTATTATTATTATTATTATTATTGTTTTTGTCATCATCATCATCATCATCAGTACTATGTCTTCGAATAGCCTATACTCGAGTTGATTTGAAAGTACGTCAGCGAACTTCGGCTCGCGAAACAGTTTGACACAGGAACACGGCGCTGAAGCATTTTCAACCAGTGTCTCGGAATATTATTTTACTCTTTCATCGGTTCTCTTACATAGGCTCTATACAGCAGAGCATAGTCGATACGTACTCAGCAAAACAGTTACTGTATCAAAACATTCAAGTCCGAGCATTTTGAATAGCAGAACATCTCAGTGTGTCGACACACTGTTTCGAAACATTCACTCAGTACCCAACCGTGAATGATACTCAAGCCTTTTTCAGTGCGTTATTGTATTGGTGAAGCTTATATAGAGGCGTGTAGTTGCAAAATCAGTGCCATCACTTTTTTTTCAAAAGTGAGTTAATGTTATATTTGATATCTTCATATGATTCTACAACTGCTACAGCACTGTTATATTCCAAAGCCAGATACATCACATGGATTTATATGATGAAAGAATAGTATTGGTTGCAAATCCTTGGTTCCTTGCTAACGTTTTCCTTCATACTGAAAAATTATGTTTTAGTGATGTATCTGATTTTCATATTACTTCCAGTGTATTTACTACAAGTTGAGTTCAAACGCGACTGAGTGCTCACACTTTGGCACTGATACTAAATCAATAAAAGTAAATACTTACGGCCTGTATTTTCTTTAGCTTATTGATGTACCTACAGACGCTACAAAAGTAACTCAATTTTGAACAAAGGAACACACCATAACTCGCAACTAAGTAAAGAGCTTCTTCAGTGCACTTTAAATCGCTTAATAGCTTTATGCGAAACAGAAACTCTTGCTGTAACAAAGGCCTTTATTGCTCTTTGGCCCGCAATAGAAAGACTTGTAAGTTTTAGATTAGTTCCTAGAGCAATCTGTGAGAGAGTAATAAGATAATAATTAGGGGGCGAATTTTATCTTATTTGCAAGTTTCATTCCCTAGTTGCAAATCGTATGCTACCATTAAACAGAGTGGAAAAGAAATAACCTTGCAGATTGAAAGGGGCGATAGGGTACACGTAAATGAATAGAAAACCTATATTACGTTCTGTGATTAAATGCACGGTTAATTAGAAAATTAAGTTTGGCAACATCGCCGATAACACACTCTACTAGTGATACAGATGTAAGAGGTCAACAAACTTGGTATATGTCTCGATAGGTGAGCTGCTCTCTGCCAAGAAGTTGCCACTTGCTCGCATCGTGCAATGGCTTTAAATTTTTATTTGAATATACCCTATTTTACCCGAAATTGCATTAGGGTTATAGTTATAGACTAATAGTTTATATTATTCTAATGAAAATTTATTTGACATGGGTAACACAGTCTTGCTACTTGAAGTTAACACTTCTATCTACTACATTAATTTGAATTAATTACAAGTTTTTAAATATACTACTAGGTTCAAAAAGTTCCCGGAATTTTACTACCATTTTTCGTATTAATATATAACAAGGGATATTATACATTTGTTTTGTTGGTAACATTCATGATGTCATTTCCTTAAAGTTTGCTGATAATGGCAATTATTGGTTTTGAGTTGTAGGCAATTGTTTATCATAGTGTTTTGTTTGTTCGTCGCATTTTGTAATTATGTCCACAGAGCAAAGTACAAACATCAAGTTCTGTGTTTTGCTGGGGACATGATCAGTATGGCTGATGAAGATGGTGATTTCTTAAACAAAATGAAACTGGTGCTACTTGTACGACCCAGTCCCTAAACGACAGTCATCTGAGTGGAAATCGAAAACATCTCCTCGGAAGCAAAAATTTCCTAGGGACACTTCCAAAGGCAAAGTTATTTTAAATGTTATGTTTTATTTAACGACGCTCGCAACTGCAGAGGTTATATCAGCATCGCCGGATGTGCCGGAATTTTGTCCCGCAGGAGTTCTTTCACATGCCAGTAAATCTACTGACATGAGCCTGTCGCATTTAAGCACACTTAAAGCAAAGTTATGTTGGAAGTTTTCTTCGACTCTCAGGGTCTCATGCACCATGAATTCATTCCAGAAGGAAGTACTGTAACGAAAGAATTGTACGTAGAAACCCTCCGTCGCCTCTGGGACGCAGTGAGAAGGAAACGTCCAGAAAAGTGGGTAGAAAACAACTGGTTCCTTATGCATGACAATGCACCTGCTCATCGCGCAATTATTGTAAAGAATTTTCTTGCCAGGCACAACATAACTGCTTTGGATCACCCACCATACTCTCCTGATCTCTCACCACCTGATTACTTTCTGTTTCCCCGTCTGAAAAGTCATCTGAAAGGACGGAGATTCAATGCTGAAGAGGTTATCGCAAACGCGACGAGAGCACTAAGACGGGTTTCACAAAATGGCTTCCAGGCCTGCTTCCAGGAACTCTACACGCGTTGGCAAAAGTGTGTTGTTGCGGAAGGCAACTATTTTGAAGGGAATGCTGTAGAATAGTGTTTAAGGTACGTTGTTTCTATGATGCTAGCAAATTCCGGGAACTTTTTGAACCTAGTATGTATTATATATAAAATTACAGAACTGTTTATAGCAGCATGTTTTCCTGAACACTTTGAATAATGATTTGCCATATATTACATTACAAAAATGTGAATGTCCGACCAAAATAAATCTCCTGTTTTCGAATACTGGACAATGAAATAAAAGCTGATCTACAGTAAATCCATATTTTTGGGGGAACTTTATATTATAAAACATAACTAATAGTGAATAAACCTAACATTTAGCAACTAATATCACTTGTTAAATACATTTTGACAATTAAAATAAAATTAATTAAACTAAACAGTTTTTATTGATTTCCCGAGAGTTTTGTTTTAAACACGTGTGGGGTTTTAAAAATAAACGATTCTAGTGATAAAGGTCTTTTTATAGTATAACAGTTAAAGGTAAATATTATTATTTGAACATAATAACTTATTAAGTGTAGTAATTAATTTTTTTAATGTTATGTGGTTTATGATTAATCAAAGAGTTGAGAAGCATGGCTGAATAGACTTTTTGTATATCAAAACATTAATAAACTTATTTTTTCAATCTTCGCTTCTACTAGCATTACTATCTTTGTTGGTCGTAAGCCATATGTACAGTTCTGTGTAAAAACCTTTCACTTCATTCGGTAAGTATTGGAAAATCTTCATTTTCTTCATTTTTTTTAACATTAATTGGTAGCCTCGAGTTATAAGCTAGGTTTGTTAGCAGTTCAAACGATAAATTCTCATCACAAACTAAGCAAAGAAAGACTAAAAATAAAATTTCTTGGAAGTATTTTACGCATTTTACATTTATTACATTAATTATGCATTATTTACGCGTATTTTACTATAATGTAAATAACTGTTTTACGCGTAAGGTCCCAACCCTGAAAATAACCCAAAACCAACATTATGAAGAAAAGTATCACCAACGCTCCTGAAAATGATAGGAGAAACAGGGTAAAAATAATTTGCTGTTATTCAATTGTGTGAAATGTAGAATAGTAACAAAATAATTATTATATTTGGACAAAATCATAAAGTACTACTGTAATACTGTCCGAAGAGAAGAAATGAAACATATTTTGCTAGAACATGTGCGTTTTTATTGTCAGTTACAATTATTGTGTGTCTAGGGACCTACGCAAGGTGGATTTTCTTGTAACAGGTTTGCTTAGTCTTGCATTCTAGTTTGTTGCCACGCAACGGGATCTGCGCTACCACGCAACTCTGCGGAGCCTCTAGATTTATGGCGTCTGTTTAGTCACTCGGCCGTGATAGGTCAGTGGGTGCGCGTTGCCCAATAACCCGGGTTCAGTTTCCAGACAGTGCACTATAGAAAAAAAATTATTGTTGTCCTTATTTTTTTTTCAAACACAGCAAATTAATAATTATAAACTGAGAAGGTAGATAATAAATACGAATGACACACTTTCTTGTATTGATTCAGAGGAGAAGGAATTAATTTCTTGCAGGGAATTAAATGAATATTTACTTTTTCCCATGGGGTGTTGCTGTGTCACCAAGCATAAATACAAATATGCTATCTAATTTTATGTAAAGGGTTAAAAATATGTCAATTCTATTTATTTATCCCAAGTCACAATGTAAGTGCTGAGAGAGTATTTTCCTTAATAACTGCTCAATGGACAAAAGAACGAAATCGCATGCAAACGGAGACAGTTCAATTCAATTCAATTCAATTTATTTGGCCATTAGACATACAGTTTTAGGCTTCGCCAGAATACATTGAAAAAACATATAAATACATTTTTAAAAACACTAATAACAGAAACAGTAAAATTTAAGTAATACAATGAAAACATGAAATAATTTGAAACTTTTAAATTGAAGAAAACTAACTAAATTGCAATTAAACTTATTTATTAAAGTACAATTTCATACAAATTTGTGTTGAAAAATTCTGCAACAGAATAAAAAGGATTATTTAATAACCAATTGTAAAATCTAGTTTTGAAACTATTGATTGGTAATTTATAATATTGACTTGGGAGCTTATTATATAATTTCACCCCCATAATTAAAAAGTTTGTGTTGCTCTTGTGTAATCTACAATATGGAATATTAATTTGTTCACTATTTCTAATTTCATGATCATGTGTATTGGCCACTAATGAGTAATTGTCGATATTTTGTCGAGTGTAAAGTACTAGATCATATATACAAATTTATGATTGTTAAAATCCGTGATTGTCTGAAAAGTGGCCGACAATGAGGTATCATCATGTCAAGGACATGTCCTGTGAACAGTTCCATAGTTATTTGTTACAAGATAGAAGTTTGTCTCTTCAGGCTCTTGTGCACAAAGTGGGCTCCATCGATAAGTAGGGTATAGATGTAATACTGATCCAGCAACTAGTGAGAGAACTAAGGTGAGCCATTGTTTGTATCTTTACATAATTTTGATCATACCAATTTTAAAATGTCCTCTTATTTTAGATTCCATGCCCTCCTATATAATTTCTTCTCATGGTAACTCTAGGGTTAGGTACTGCATCTTAAAAAAAAAAAAAAAAAGATTTCTCAAAATAATTTTGTAAATATGCACCAACTATTCAATTTTATTTTGGTAAAATAATTATTTCAACATATGTATTAGTCTTAAAGTTATGAATTTTAATTCAAGTTATTTCAGTTAATCCGGACTTTCGTTAAATCGATCAACTTAACTCTCCCCTCCAAATAGTCCGTATTAACGAGGTTTTACTGTACCTTGAAAAGTTGTTACATAATAAATAAACACAAATTAAAGATATTACTAATTTACCTAGAAATGTTAATGTGGTCAGTCTTGTACATCAATATTTTAACTTTAAAATTAAATAATGTAACTTTTTTTTACTTGGTTATTTAACGACACCGTACCAAGTACTATGTTATTTAGCGTCGATGAAATTGATGATAGCGAGATAGTATTTGACGAGATAAGGCCGAGGATTTGCCATAGAGTACCTAACATTAGCCTTACGATTGCGGAAAACCTCGAAAAAGCCCAACCAGGTAGTCAATCAAAGCGACATCGAACCTACGTCCGAACGCAACTCCAGATTAGCAAGCAAACGCGCTACCGCCTGAGCTATGCTGCTGGTCAAACCGAACATGTTAAAAATTGGGTTAATTAAGAGCAAAAAATGGATTGTGATAAAGCGAATAGCCGCCACTTTCAACAAATAAATTATGCATTTAAATTTATGTTAGAAAATTGAAAATTATTTAATACATTAAAGAAAGCAGGTTTTTCTGTGTATTGATTTGCAACTGTGTATCAGCTATGTACAAATACGGAAATAAAATTTGGAGCTCTCTTATTGTGTTTCTCTTGGAACACACTGCGCTTGTGCAGTAAACAAGAGTCCCTGTATATATGCTACTTGTGGACGAAATTATTGCCTAGTTACAGGTGGACTCCCATCAAAACTCGTTCCAAATTTTAATTTAGTATCTGTACACTAAGGGAAAATATTTCATATGGACAATTTTTCAGTGATCTGATGATGTTAATGATGATGATGATAACAATATTAGTAATAATTATAAAAAATAATAAGCGGATATACAAGATGGTGTCGTAATTGTGCATTACAAAGTTTTGGAGAGTACTCTATATTCGAAAATAAAAACAGATTTTGTCATTATAAACCATATAACCGTCACGGCTTTGTTATCGATATATGACAACATTATAGGATGCGAGAGCTGGCGTTACGTCGAAGATGTTCATACGTCAGTCTCTCAAACGACACTCTACAGTAGCTACACGGAAACTAGCAGTAAAGAGAGAAAAACGCTACAATGAACAGGTGCTGCGTATTTACGCTTCCTGCAGACTGAACTACCACAAGAAATGGACGCTGTATCACTAGCAACACGGTTGAACATATGGCAACTTCAATATGGAGCACCTGCGAATTACCATCGTGCTGTGAGACGTCATTTGAAGGAACGGTATCCTGGCAGATGGATTGAATGCAACGGGACTATTGCATGGCCGGCATGATCGCCTGATCTCACTTTACGACTTCTGGTTGTGGGGTCATATGAAGGGACTAGTTTACTCTCAACGACACGCCACGAGAGAGCATCTGTTGAATACAATTTTGGCTGCAAGAAATACAACTTGAGACATACCTAAAAATATCGTCCAACGAGCAAGACATTCATAGCGGAGGGCGGCGAAATTGTGTTGTGAAGTGAATAGTGGACATTTCGATCACCTTCTGTTAACTTGCAATGTAAATAACCACGTCAATAAACATAATTCTAAAAAAAGTATCTGCTGTCTTTTTATAAATGTTCCAATCATTATCTCTATGACGAAGTGAGCATGACCATATTAATGAGAAAATATATTCCATTTGTAGTATAGAATACTCTGCACTACTTTAAAGTACACTTATTATTACAGATGCCTGAACGTGGCAAGCTGTCTCGTTCGCGCAGGCGCATAGAGCACATTCCCCTACCACTGTCCGCCTACTGCTGTGCACTGTGGACTAGAACGGTACAGCCCAGTTCTAATAAAAGTTGCGAAGGCTGTATTCTGTGTAATAAGAACATGTCTATGTGTGGCTGTAGTTTATGATAGAATTATTGCTTCTATTATGATGAGTAGTACATTATCGGACAAAATTCTTCATAATCAAACTCGCGAGGTGATTTGTAATGTGATGGAATTCATGAAAAAAAAAAAAAAAAACAAAGCCGGGATATTTTTCATGGATATTAAGAAGGTGCGGGAAAGAGTGGCAGCTGCAGTAGAAATTTCTAAGATGACGTTGACTATGGATTGCTGCAAACAATACTACATTCAAAATGGATGAAGTCATAGCACTGACAAGGAAAAAATTAATGAAATCACGGAAGAGTCTTGGAAGAAAAAGTGTAAAAAATCCATGAAATATGAAGACGAATATGTGCTGCAGATTCCTCTAATAGAACAAGTCGTGGACAGTTGCATTATTAATTTAGGTTGGGAGTCTAGCGAAGAAGAAGAAGAAGAAGAAGAAGAAGAAGAAGAAGTGAGCAGCGATTCAGATGGAAATTTATCGGGAGTAAAGGAGATCCCTTTGGAATGACTAAATAGAAACTCCATTGTCTTCCTTCCATTGTTTTGTTCATATTGTGTAGATAAGTAAGTGATCTATTTTCCTCGATTCATATCGAAACATTTAAGTTTAATGACAATACTATATTCTGCAATCTGGGCACATATAACTAGAAGAATGATGGAACATTGATTAATCATATATTATACTCATGAATACCTTTGTAATTAGAAAATAAATCAGTAACACCAGTAACATTAAATGAATTATTATGTATTAAAATACTGCTCAATATGTTATAAGGAGGATGCATCTTGAACACATTGTCAAGAGGTCAACTTTTCATATAATGTGACTATACATAGGTAACGGGAGCTAGGTGGGCCCCCTTTGTTAGCTGTACTACCTCCCCTCTTCAGGCAGTTTCCTAGCTTGAGTTATCTGTACGAATCACCCTGTATACTGTTGCAAAATCCCATAATATTCGTCAACAAAATTAAAACTTTTGTCTATTAAAAGGGAACGCGTGATTGATTCCCACAGACTTTTTCACGCCCAAAGTGTTTGAGTAATCGTGGCTTTCAAAATATGAATAGAGTATTTCTGCTACTTTATAAGATCTAAGCTGTCCGTAATAATATTTATATGTTAAGCTGATTTCAAGTCCATTTATCAAATTTCTCTGTGATATAGAGATTAAAAAAAAAATAAGCAATCATTGTGACTTCGTTAAATCCTTTACTACTTTTTTTTAATTTTCTGCTATGTATTGAGTTGTCATTATATGAGGCTCCTAACATTCATAAACGAATAACCCCATTTTTAAACATATAAATCAACGTTCATGCAGAAACCTAGTGCAGATCCCAGACAAGACCCCAAGGATGCGTGTGATCACGCCCCACTTGCTCATTCGCACCTTTCTAATCACAGTGATTGGTGAGTGTCGCCCCATTAGTCACAGTGACTGCCTACGTCACCTGCATTGCCTTGTGCAATCTTGTACGCCATTCCCACGGTTCCAGTATTAAACAAAATTAATCTGTGACCCAGTTCTTCCAAGCAGACGACGATGCATTTCATTCGAATCCTGTGAATTTACGTACTTATTCTTTCGTTTATTTGCTAATTTATTTATGCTTGAAATATATAGGTTGGTCCAAAATATATCCACCAAAATTAATGTGTGATTTTACAGAAATGAACAGATTTAGAGAGATGATTACAAAAAAAATATTTATAGCTTACACTATTTAATATTATAATCTAAAATGTTCCATTCCGACTTATTCTCTGCTATTATTCAGCAATCTCTTCTTCTCTGTTACATTTTATTACATCCTATTGTCTTCTATTCTGTATTGTTCTATTAATTCTGTTTGGTACTTCTTTTCTTATTATAATATATGTACTATAGTCTGGATTTTTATGTAATTACATATGAAGGGTTCAGAGTCATATTGGGCCAAGCGCCATATATTAAAAACACAGAAAACAAGGGTTAAAATGAAGTGAATACCATAATTTAATGAAACGCATAGTAAACAATATAAAGTATGCACATTAAAAATAAATGATAATTATGTCAATCTTCATTAAACTATAGTATTCACTTAACTTTAACCCTTGCTTTCTCCGTCTTTAATGAATGGCGTTTGGCCCACTATGGCTCTGAATCCTTATGCCATACTATGTATCTGTCTGAAAACTCGAAATTTTGATGATTAAGGATACTATATTGTAATATACATATTTTACATATTTCCCACAGTAATATATGTTTTTAAAATACGGGTAATTACATATTTTACAATACATCTATGCCAAATGTTTAACTAAATGCCTTGTGAAGATAATTACCAATATTTCAACATAAACGGAAACGCTATCATGAAGTTTATATAATTATTTTAAACTTAAAGTTATCAGTACATATTGGGATACACATTTCAGTATTAAGGAAAGGCAATCACTCAGGTATAACTTAGTAGGCCTATTCATTTCTCCGCTGTTAGATTACATAGAGTATAAAATGCCGAGTGTTTAGGGTAGTTTCTGCAACTGGAAGAGATATGTTTTGTTATACTGGACAGTGGTTTTACGTTTTATTCCAATATTCACCTGGCCTCTTCACAACGTGTCTTACAGAATTCTGAAATTGCGTATGAAATGGCATAGGATATCAATTGCAACTTCAGCTGAATTTCCGGAAGCATCAAAAAGTTGGAAATTATCGGACTTTCGCTCATGGTATTGATGGATATCATCTGTGACGCAAAAAATTAAGTCAGTGATGTTCTTGGAACTGCAGGTAAAAAAGTAATGAAAAAATTCGAAGCAGTGCTTGAAAGAAATCAGAATTAGGGACGTTTATATATTGCTAGTCAGGTCCTTAGCTGAGAAACGCAGAACCCTCCAGAAGACATTGCTGCCAACCACATCCATTTGTTTCAATATGCACCAGTAATGTCATGCGATGTCGAGATATCGTTTTCAGTACATAAGTACATAGGTCCGATTGCCGACGGAACTTAATTACTGAAAATATGGAGAAAAATATTGTGGCACATTGTGCTTCGTGCAGTGATTAACTTTATAAATCGTACGAAAAACCAAATTAATCTTAAATCTTTATTTAAAGTTAAACTATTTTTCAAATAACAATTTTTAACACCACGTCCAATTTTGATATTACGTATTTAGTACATACTCGTATTTTGTGGTTTTTAGTTTATATTTATTTATCAGTTAGACTAGTGAAGTGCTTTGTATGGAGTGTGGTATTGTATTGGGCAGAAACGTGGACATTACACGAAGTATAGTCCGGATCACCTTACTTAATACCCTAAGTGTGAAACCTAACCATTCTTCCCCTATTACTACATATGCTAGGGGATTATAGTGAATTTCTAGCTCTCAGGTTGAATTTTCTTTTACCAACTTCGTTTTGAAGTTCGGATACTGACAAATACTACAACTGGCAGTTATTTTCTAACTGTTATGTCGGCAGCAACAGTTTCGGTTTGCAGTAAAGGAAACTGATGAAAATGCAAACAAGTAAACATATTTTTAGGTTAGGTCTCATTAATCGTAAACTGTTTAGTCAAAGTAATGAATTTCATGTTGCCAAACAAAAGAAGTTTTAATATTAGATCATACTAATCCTAATTACCAACATAATATGCGAGAAGTCCAGGAGGAAAATATACTATTTCACAAATTATTGAACCATTTAGGAAACATCTCGCAACATAAAGATGAGATATGATAAATAAGCACGACATTGTTATTGTTAACAGTACTGTATTATTATTATTATTATTATTAGTATTACTATTATTATTATTATTATTATTATTATTATTATTATTTCAGAACGTAGCATTGTGATTTTACCCTCTTTGGTGATATCTAGTATTAGTTGGCAATACTGAAGAGACGGTCAAATTAGATTTTTAGGAACTACACTTAATTGATCCTCACTATAAAGAGAAACGAATAGAAACATTTGAAATGTGGATATGGAGAAGAATGGAACGTGTGAAGTGGACAGACAGAATAAGAAATGAAGCTGTAGTGGAAAGAGTGAGTGAAGAAAGAATGATGCTGAAACTGATCAGGAAGGGAAAAATGAATTGGTTGGGGCACTAGCTTAGAAGAAAGTGCCTGCTGGAAGATGCACTGAAAAGAATGATGAACGGAAGAAGAGTTTGGGCAGAGGAAGATATCAGATGATAGACGACATTAAGATATATGGATCATAGACAAAGAAGAAAGTATAAAATAGGAAAGATCGGAGAATTCTGGGTTTGCAGTGAATGAATGAATGAAATAAAAATCCGGACTGCAATCACTACAAACAGCAACTACTTATATGGTACAAAATATTTAATTTTTACACAATTGTAAGTAAACGCCTTATAATTAGTCTACTGGAACGGAACGCTGGTCTTGTTTCCATGGAAACAATAGAAACGTCTCTTCTCTTCATGTAGGTACCAGTATTATATCAGCATGCAACATGACAGGTTGTGCTTGGTTTTATTTTTGTTTTGAAATAGCAGGGTATCAACCTCTGTGGGTCGCATCCCTTGTTGTAGAACTAATAGCAGATAATGATCATTATTCGATGACAGACGAAGGTCGACTCGCATCACTGTAGCCTTTGATAAAGCCAATTTACAATACGAAAATATCCCCTGTGAAAAATCTTCCTCCGTCCGTTCGTCTCCCCATTTCCGTCTATTAACCATGAATAACAAGCAGTACAAGTATGGACTTCGTAATGATTCCTGAAATGTGATGGCTTAGAATACATATACTTATACATTTATGTTTACCGACATTACAGTTATTTGAATGACGTGTTAGAGGAGATAATCATATTATAGTAAGAAGGGTTGCCAACTTTCCAAAATAAAAAAGGAAGGTTTATCAACATTCTTTAGTGACTCAAGTTTTCTTAATTTCTGTTCAAAAAATTACATATTAAAGGATTACACATACAACCATTGTACACATACTCAAATTTCTGTGTCTTATTAATTTTTAACGACACTTCCATATTTTGAAACTGATTTAGCTTCATTTAGCAGTTTACAGTTATTTTTAATACATTAAAAAAACTCTTTTCAAGGCATGTCAAAATTTATGACAATTTGAAGCTCTGAATTTATCAGTTCTGGTGAGTATTTGTCCCTCACATCAGTCCATTTGTTCTTCATCATTGAAAATACTCGTTTCACAAACGCATTCGATCCAGGTATGCTGAGTGTGAAACATGAGGCGGGAAATATTTGGTTCTTTCTGCTGAGACACCAATGTGAAGAATCACTATCTTTAGCAATACAGTCGGTAATCAACTACCATCGATAGCAATATCGATTATAGCAATGAGTGATCTCTGCGACTATCGATTGTAAGCAATAGAGCGATCTCTGCAATGGTACCAACGTGAAAATATTTTCAAAATTTAAATCCCAGTGATAAAATAATAAAAATTATAGAAACTGTTATACAATATTATACTATTACTTACTTAGCTACGGCTTAGAAAACCCGGAGGTTCATTTCCGCCCACACATAAGTCCGCCATCGGTCCCTACCCTGAACAAGATTAATCAAGTCCCTACCATCATATTCCACCTCCCTCATATCCATTTTTATATTATCCTCCCATCTATGTCTCGGCCCCCCAAAGGTCTTTTTGCCTCCGGCCTCTCAACTAAAACTCTGAATGCATTTCTGATTCGTCCATACCTTCTACATGCCCTGCCCATCTCAAACGTCTGGATTTAATGTTGCTATTATGTCCGGTGAAAAATACAATGCGTGCAGTTCTGTGTTGTGTAACTTTCTCCATTCTCCTATAACTTCATCTCTCTTAGCCCCAAATATTTTCCTAAGCACCTTATTCTCAAACACCCTTAACCTCTGTTCCGCTCTCGAAGTGAGAGTCCAAGTTTCACAACCACACAAAACATCCGGTTAATATAACTGTTTTATAAATTCTAACTTTTTGATTTTTTAAGAGCAGACTGGATAACAAAAGCTTCTCAACCAAATAATAACAGGAATTTTCCCATATTAATTTTTCTTTTAATTTACTCTCGAGTGTCATTTATATTCGTTACTGTTTCTCCAAGATATTTGAACTTTTTCACCTTTATAAAGGATAAATTTCCAAATTTTATATTTCCATTTCATACTATGTTATGATCACGAGACATAATCATATACTTCGTTTTTTCGAGATTTACTTCCAAACCTATCTCTTTACTTGCTTCAAGTAAAATTCTCGTGTTTTTCCGACTAGTTTGTGGATTTTCTCGTAACATATTCACGTCATCCGCATAAACAAGCAGCTGATGTAACCCGCTCAATTCCAAATCCTGTGTGTTATCCTAATGGCATATTATAGAGCAACGTTAAAAAGGAAAGGTGACAGTGCATCTCATTGCTTTAGCCCGCAGAGAATAATTGGAAAAGCTTTCGACAGGAACTGGCCTACACGGACTCTACTGTACGTTTCACTGAGACACATTTCAATTAATCGAACTAGTTTCTTGGAAGTACCAAACTCAATAAGAATATTATATAAAACTTCTCTCTTAATCGAATCATATGTCTTTTTGAAATCTACGAATAACTGATGTACTGTGTCCTTATACTCCCATTTCTTCTCTAATATCTATTTTATTATTACCCAGCACCAAATGCGAAATAAAGGAAGAAAGTGTTGTACGGGGGAATAAAGAACGTAAGGTCACATTAGCATCCAGAAAACGTAAAAATCCGGGAAAATGTACAACCTGGCAAACCTATGGCAAGAATTCCCAATTACTTTCCTTCAAGAACCACATGGAATGTTCAATCTTCAGATATGGACCAGAAGACAAAAATAAACAAATTATTTAATGCTTAAATACTTAAGAAAAATCTTTGTTTGGTGTTAATTACAAGATTGAAAATGACTTGCATGTGGTGCCTTATATTAAAAGTAACTTGTGTTTTGTAAAAACTTTGTGAGCAAACATCTTTTCATTTGTTTTATAAATTTACTCGAAAACATATTAATGAGAGAAATTAGCACAATATTCTTTGGAGTTTTTTTCTAAGTTAGGCTTTTCTGCACTTATTACCATATTCATTGAAAGATCTACTTTTTTGCCTTATGATTATGCTAATATGATTGTCACCAAGCGGTTACATGCTATTGTATGAAATCACACAACCATCAACCACATATATATTATAGGAATTCTACGACTCAACTGCCATCTTTTGATATTTTCCTGCAAAGTATCAAAATAAAAAACTATCTTCATAAAATTTATTTATTTACACTTAAACTGCAATCATCGTGCAAAAAATTGTATACGCTACTTGTTTAAGTGCGTAACAGAATCTCGGTAATAGAAAAAACTCGACTGCGTTTTGTTTTTCAAACTTCTCGATCCTGTGATAAAATATAATGGACTTAATCCGCACTTGAAAAACTGCTTGAAATAATTATTATTGAAGATTTCTTCAAAACTTCTTACAGATATTTTCCTGGTTTACAGATCTATTAAGGATGAAAAAAATGAAAGAAATGTAGAGTGTTTAGTGGTACGACAGTTTCGTGTACATTGGATCATATCCTCTTGTACCTTGTAAAAACTCACAATAATTAAAGAAATATATTTGCCATCATTTGCAGGCTTCTGTGATTGAGGTTTTAATTCCTGGAGGAGCCATATCTGCTTCAACAGCTTTCTTCAAGGCATCCGGATCAAATGGGGGTCTCTTAACTCCAGACTTACTTCGTGGCATGATCTTACAATAAAATAAAACCAAAACCGATAACATTATCTACCTTGGAACATGTTCTTTGGTACAATATGTTCTGTGATCCAAGGTATAAGAGGGTGTGCGTTTTTTTTAAGACACATGACTGTTTAAACTAGAGATGAGAATAAATTACGGTAATTAACATGTGTGTTTACTCACCAGATGGGGGGAACACACCGTTCTTCAGTGATAGTTACAAATACAATTCGGTTTCGAGTTAGAAAACATAATAACAGTTAACAAAATATTTACTTTTGGTACCAAAAAAAATTGTTTTCTCCACTGAACTCACACTTTTTAATAAATCAAACCAGACATATGACCAGAGCTACCTAGCGGCTTTCTCTACAATCTACTTCAGTTTGAGAAGGCAAGGTAGCTGCAAAAATGAGGAACAAAAAAGAATGATCCAAGATACACTATGCTCAAGGTCAACAGTCTCCCCTACTATTTCCCTATGAGGTGTACGTAATTTAAACCTACGTTTCAGTTTAAAATATTTAAATTCCTTTTTCTGTTAGTAATACTCCACTTTTTTATACTTCGAATAATGAGACAGTAAAAGAATTCCAAACAAAAGAATACGCCCACACAATAAAGAATTTTACGTACCTTGAATACTATAAAAGAAGGAGCGAGTAATAAATCAGTACAAGGAAATTAAACGAAGACAACAACAACGAGTTCTGCCACATAATCAGGTGTGACAACCCAAAGACTAAAACTTACCTGCATATAAAAAGAAATATATATCCGCTCTTATTTATCTTTCTGTTTCTTCCTTTTTTATTTTCGTTGTATTTTACGACTTCGAGCGAGTTCGCAGGTGGTGGTGAGCAGACCTATTAACCCGCCCATTGTTACAAGTGGCGTGTAATGCGGGCTGACTCCTGTTACTGCCTCTCTCAGCTTCCGTTGCCAAGAGATCCAAGCACCTAGCAACGGAGAATGAAAGAAAACGTCGTGATGGTTTCGCAGAAGCAAAGGGAGAGTGATTTTGTTTAATAGAATATAGGCTATAGTAAAAGAACGAACATGTATCACTGTTACAAAAAATACATCACTGATCGAGGCAGAAAGTGGTAGTACATACGCACCAGATGTGTGGTTTGGACATTTTAATTACTTGTAAAGAAAAAGAAACGATTTAATAAAAAGGGATTTGACAAAAAATGAGTGTGTAATCTCTACGTGGGGCAGAAGCGAAACCTTTCAAGCTACAAGTAGGCCTATATAGTAGGCAAGTGATGTCAAAGCAAGCGCATATTTCTGACCTTGACGTCGTGCGCGAACATCAAGCGCTAGGTATGGAAGGAGGAAGAATTATGTATACGAATAAGCAGCCTTTTTGATTAAGAAAACAGTGGTGTAAAAACTTCAAACGGAACGTTACTTTTATGTCATTATTTTTCTATGGCTCCTTTCTGTTCGATATTATCTATATCGTCTGTAAAACAAAAGTACTAACACCAATTTCTTAATATTACACTTGTGTTTTAAATAACATAATAAAGAGTTAAAAAGGAATATTCACAAATTCCATAGTAGTACAATTACTATAGGCCTACTAAGTTAATGATAAACATCATTCATAAAGAAAGTGATATTCCAAAGAAAGAGATTGAGTATGACATGGTAAGTTGGAATTGATATTGATGGTATATTTAGCCTATAAAAGTCATCAATAAACTAATCAAAAGAATATTATAGTACAAAGCAAAGTTTCTTAGGTATATGTTTCAACTGTAACTAATATTACATAACAAAATTCTTATCGCATTATGCTTATAAGGTGATATTGGTGCGCAAATTCCTATCATCAGAATATTAAATTACTTTCTGAAATCTGACGTTTTTGCAATACATGAACACATGTATCTTGTTTATGATTTAACAGTAGTTGCTTTGTTAATTCATTTCCTTACAAACATTTTCCATGCGAATATTTTCAAAATTGTCAATACACTATCTTCAATATTACGTATTTACGATATTTTAGGTTAACGAAACCATTGTTTCAGTACCTGTAAGGCTACTAAATAAACATATCTGAAAATTTCACTTTTCTGTAAAGAAGTTGAGAAAATATTCCTTTTGAATAAAAAAGCAAACTGTGAAAAATTAAAATTTACATTCTTATAATGCACTTATACTTCTCAGATAAATATAAAAATTAACATGGATACAGTTTAATGAGTTCTCTTCTCATTATCCATTGAATCAGTGCTGGCCATCTCTGCATACAGCTCGATCAAGCGGCATATACTACCTCTTTCGTCTGTCTCTTTCCTTTCCGTTGTAAAGCGCTCAGGCGCCTATGGGCATGACTGTTGTAGGCTCTACTCATTGTAAATGTTCATTCATTGAGAGACGATATATTTGGGTTAAATTTAACTCTTTTATACTGAATACCTTTCAGAATTTAAAAACTAAACAATTGATTCATTAATTCATTCATAGTTTTTTGCCCAAGGACAAATGTTTCACTGTAAACCCAGCATTCTCCAATCTCTTAGTCTCTCATATAATTTTATTCGTAAGTCTTAGGGTGCTATACATAGACATTTCGCAGCACGCGCTACGAGCGTACTAAGCTAGCCCCGGCTATCCACTGGTTACTTGTACAGAATTCAAATCATATCCTATCGCCAACACTGGTTTATGAATACGAGAAACGCTGATCATCCACCGAAAGCAAGCGTTAAAAATGTATATGAATACGGCCCTTAATGTCGTCTATAATCTGATATCTTCTCCTGCCCCGAACTCTTCTCCCATTCACCATTCCTTTCAGTGCATTCTTCAGTAGGCAGTTTCTTCTCAGCCAGTGACCCAATCAATTCCTTTTTTTCTTCCTCATCAGTTTCAGCATCATTCTTTCTCCACCCACGCTTTCCATCACAGCTTCGTTTCTTATTCTGTCTGTCCATTTTCACACGTTCCATTCTTCTCCATATCCACATTTCAAATACTTCTAGTGGCTTTTCTTCATTTCGTCGTAATGTCCATGTTTCTATTGCATAAAACGCCACACTCCACACAAAGCACTTCACTGATTTATTTCTTAGTTATTTTCCTAGAGGTTCGCAGAAGATGCTCCTTTTTCTATTAAAAGCTTCCTTGGCCATTGCTATCCTTCTTTTGATTTCCTGGCACCAGCTCATGTTACTACTTACAGTACATCTCAAGCATTTGAAGCTGTCCACTTGTTCCACTGCCTCATTTCGAATTCGTGCGTTTACCTTTTTTATTTTTATTCCGATAACCTTGGATGCAAACAATGGCATCACATTGATTAAAAATTGGTTTGATTCCAACATATTTGTCTTAAATCATTCTAAAACTACGGTTGTACCATTTTCGTTAACATCTGTTAGTATGAAATCTCCTGATTCGCTCTTGTGTTAAAAAATTCATACATCCAATTGTTCTTCTAATAGTTGTAACTGTCCTATTCTAAGTGAATCTCCTTAAATTAAATATCTCCGAATAATAATCGACCAACATTTACGTTAGGATAACCATGTTCTTTTTCTGTGCTATAGATTAAGAAACATTATTCACTATTTTGTCATCCTTCGAAATTACTTGACTGTCCATACTTTACGACTGATTTATCTGGCATTAGTACAAGCTATATTACAATACCAGGATGGGGTAGTGCTTATAGTACCTCCCTCATGCCAATAACTCTGCTACAGAAAAGAATAATAAAAATATGCCTTAATAAACCTATTGATTATACTTCAGAACTGTTGTATTCAGAATTTAAAGTATGTGACTTATTTATCGTGTCAATAGTCCGGATTTTTTCCGGATTGTCAGGAAATCAGTCTTCTATGCAGGAAGAAAATTAAATTGCTTTCAGGACACTTAATGTCCGGAAGTTTGTTCATTGCAATATTATTTTCCGAAATTTCATATTGATATTTCATTATTAGAGATCCGACTACCAAAGATACTTTATAATTATACGATATACCTTTTGATGAATAGAAGCAAAGAATTCGTGTAAGTATTATAAGCTCTTTGTATAGAATACAGAAGCGAGTTCGTAGGTAACACTCATTGGTGACATGGTTTGGTAGTAAATCAGTATTTGAATAACTTGAGTGATTCTGATGTGCAGCTCTTTAAGAAGGAAGCACTGAACGTGTATCAGAGGGCCATTGACTATTTGCAAAAATGGTTTGATTACTATTTTTCACTTCTTAAGAAAATAACTTTTCTAAGTCTTAATGATACTTTCACATTCAGTGCCCTTACTGAAATTGTGAATATATTGCATGTTAATATAAAACTGGACTTTGGAAATGGTGGTGCATTGTACCATGAGTGTTGTCTACTGAAAGAGATGATGCCGATACTGAAAGATCTATGAACTCAAGAATGCTGGGACACTGTTTTGAAGACGTGTAGTGTGCCAAACTTAAAGAAAATTGCTGAACACATACATGCTCTTCCAATTAGCAGTGCTCATGTGGTGCGACTTTTTTTTTTTTTTAAATGAAGAAGCTCTGAATTGACGAGAGGGATCGGATGAGGCCAGAACTTGTAAACTCAAAACTCCGTAAAGACGAATTTTAATATGTCATGTAGAGATTTTTTTATTATATTTCAATAAACAAAGAACTAATAAACAAAAGCAAAGGAAGCAACAAGTATTCTTTCAAACAATGTTAATGTAGTGAGTGTAGAGACATGTATACTTATCAACCCTGTGCTTTTTTATGTGTGCAGACTTATGGCATGTTTTTTTTAATACAGGACTATACTCCTACAACAAAATAATAACACGAAGACAATTGAAGAGTCCACTGCAAGAATGATGGATGTCATTTGGAATGCATTTTGCAGGAGAAGCAGTTGAAAGTTTGAAATGCTTAGCGCTCAAAGCTTAACTGTGATTTTCCGATCATTACTGGACAATGACTATCAGTGTTAATGCCATATAACTCTCTATGTAGCCTACATTCTATATGTCTTAAGCTATGCATTGAAGGTCTTGGTTCATTTTCGACAAGAAAGTGACATCCATCATTGAATAATTGAGCGTCACAATACAAGTGTATTTACATTACAATTCAATATAAGTTTATGTGCGTTTTTTATTTTTTAATGTATCCTGAATTTCCGTACCCTAGAATAGGCAACCCTATTCACAAGGAAGAGCCGTTGATTTAATGTGTACTGCATTTTAAGTGACTAAATCAAAATGTCGAAAACAGTTGTCAACAATAAGGAATAAAGAATAAACATCTGCGCATCTCATAACAGCGAATGAAAACTACTGCTTAATTTGACGTTAAAAACTGGTCATTATGTGAATTTCCAGCCGAATAAATAAAGAATTTTCAACGTTTGCTATAGAGGTTAGTAATCTCCCAAAGATAATGAACTTGAGGTATAACAAATTCTGGCTAGTATCATCATTCGTTTTGAAAGAAAAGAAAGAAAGAAAGAAAGAAAGAGAGAGAGAAAGAAAGAAAGAGAGAGAGAAAGAAAGAAAGAGAAAGAAAGAATGAGAGAGAAAGAGAAAGAAAGAGAGAGAGAAAGAGAGAAAGAGAGAGAAACAAAGAAAGAGAGATAGAAAGAGAGAGAAACAAAGAAAGAAAGAAAGAGAGAGAAATAAAGAAAGGGAGAGAGAAAGAAAGAGAGAACGAAAGAAGGCGAGAAAGAAGGAGAGAGAGAGAAAAGGGAGAGAAAGAAATAAAAGAAGAGAGAAAGAAAGAAAGAAGGAAAGAAAGAGGGAAAGAAAGAGAGAGAAAAAGAGAAAGAAAAAGAGAGAGAGAAAGGAAGAAAGAAAGAGAGAAAGAAAGGGAGAAAGAGAGAAGGAAAGAAATAAAGAAAGAAAGAGAGAGAGAGAGGAAGAACTGTGTTAGTTCTATATAAATCACTCTATAAAATATGATATAGCAGGCTGTCGCTGGGCAGAAAACTGAACTTGACGTTTTAACGTCACATTGTTGACATATAACGCCATCAGTGAGGATCAGTGAGCACAACCAGAAAGTACTAAGAGATGCTAGAGAATTAACAATGAATTACTAAAAGACAAATCCCGTGATTCGCTTTGATTTATATAGTACTTGTATTTTGTGCAACCTGACTTTTACTCCTTCAGCTGTTCCTTGCTCTTTCTAATAATGAAATAAGATTCAACCAACTTCCAGACGGAAGCTACATTACTCACTATATTATCCCTGTGCACGTGTGATTTCCCTTTATCTAGATAAATCACCGTTAAAAGTCACAGCGATCGTAAAAACTTTAGCCGGTAACCTTAGTAGAGAAACAAAACACAAGCGTGGTTGCCATGGATATGTAGTTAGCGTGCCTTGTGCCGTTGCTGCGTTAACTCGAACAGTCTGAGTTGAACGACCAACTTGAATAATATGGGTTTATCGATGTTGTACGGCCGTAGCTATCGATACATTTCATTGTAGACAAGTGACAGTCTACCGGTGTATCCTCTTCTATGCAGGAGGAAGTGCACAGAGTCTGTTTCAGTGGTTGAGCAGATGATGTTCGTCTGTCCGAGACTGACATCCGAGGAATCTCAGCTAAATTGCCTTGATTTTCGAGTCACTTATGAATCAGTCGCTGTCACTGAACAGAACTCAAGACAGGTGAGTAATGTTTGAACCTTTCCACGGAAATTCAGCTTCATCTTACAAATTCAACAGACGTCTCCTCGTCAAAAGAACATAGGTTCAGTTCTCAGTACATCATACAAGATTTTTGGCGCACAAAGTGAGTTTCTTGAGATTTAGGCTAGGGTACTGCTGTCATGTTTCGGGAAAAGCTATAAGCATAGGCGGAGAGAGAATAGTTTCCTTGGGAGGGGGGGGGGGCAAAGCAAAACCATAGAATCCCCATCTAACGGGGTTATGGGGGACTCATTTACCTCGTTCCCCGTTATAGCTTAACCGTGGTACAGTACAGGGTGTTTCCGGGCGAGTGTTACAAACCTTCAGGGATGATGATCTCAATTTGAGATAAGGAACCCTGGTCTGGAAATGACTGAGTCGAAAGTTACAAGCAAAAATAGTTGTGTGGAAATGAAATAATTGTATTCTTGTATACAGCTTATTTATGTGTATTTATCTGTACATCTTACACATACTGTACTCATCTGACGTTGTTTACGTTGTCTACCTATAGTATTCCGTTCAGTGCGCTGTCTGAGGGGTGGGGACAGGAAACTACTCTAAAGCAATGCAGATGGCGTAATGTGTAACGGTCCTGATATGCACGTCTGTAGACATCAGTGTATGTGTACAAGTTGCAGTGTCCAGTCGATCAGTCCTAGTGAAATGGAGAAGTACACGAGAGCGGAATATGCAGACCTGATTTTCGAATACGGATGAGCCAATGGGAACAGTAGACAAGCTCACAGATTGTATCGGTACAAGTACCCAAGTAGGAGACATCCGGCCCATACCATCATTCCACGACTGTTCCAAAGGTTAAGGGAAGGAGGGCACGTGATGCGAAATTACAATTCCATTTCCATACAACTATTTTTGCTTATAACTTTCGACTCAGTCATTTCCGGACCAGGGTTCCTTATCTCAAATTGATACATGTGTCCTTCCCCATCATCTCTGAAAGTTTGTAACACCAGCCCGTAAACACTCTGTACGGTATATCGGAATATGATCATTTAATAAAGGTAATTTCAGGGGACATGTTTCTTACAATGTGACATCCATATGCGCGATGTTTCGAACCGAGTTGTATAGGGCTTGAACTGTAGGCTTACTACAAATTATAATAGGGCATAACCAGTGCCGGCTGCTCCCTACGTGCTAACGTGCTGTAGCAAGCCATAAAATTATCGTCGAAATAATATTGTTAAAAAACGCACATATTACAAATACTACTTATAATAGTTCACTTTTTTCAATAATTTGGTGCTATAGACTCAATGGAATCCATCCTTACTTTACGTGCTAATTCCCAATTCAGCCCGGCTAGCAGTGTCTGCTCATGCGCAGAACAGCACTTCACCTCGCTCCTCCTTGATATTTTGTCCTGCTTTTTCACGTAACACCGTGCTCACTATTGTTTTTCACTTTGTTTTGGTGAAACTTTCTCTCTTCCCTCCTATATTCTTTGGTTCGTAGCAGTAGACGGAACAGTGCTGCCTAGACACCGCTAAAGATATAACTTTGAAATAAAGAAAATACGTTTTATTTATGTAGCTTATTTTTGTTTTGTTTTTTTTTTGTGTTTTTCATAAATATAATCATATTGAAATACATTTTTGAACGTTTATGTAAACAGGGTTACTTTTATATAATCTCAGCAGATAGTTTTGAGTGTGTTATCTACGTGTTATGGGCCTATGTTGGCATGCCTTTCCGCGGGAGTCCGTTAAAATAGGGATTATTTTCCACTTTCAAAATAGTGTGTGCAGATTCTTGGGATTCATTATCTTTTGCACTGTGGTCATTTTAAATGTATACTCTGCTGTGTGTCTGTCTATATTTTGTGCCTAGTGTAATTCAAATATATAATATAAATTTAATGTGTATGTTAATCCAGAGACAGGTTTTGATATTGGGATTATAAACAGTTTAAAAAATATACTGTAGTTATATCATGATGAACTGCATCGATTCATTACTGAAAACTGCTTTCTTCAAGCAGCCATAGAAGATTAAATTAGAATTAAAAATCTAGGGCGGCCAACACCAATATTGTGCAGAAAGTAAAGGATGGTAAAAACTATGTGTACATAGGAAATGTAACAGAAGAGTTTATGACAACAGTGACTGGATATGTGGATGCGAAATACGAAATGCTCTGTTCTGCTTCCCTTGCCTCCTATTTAGTAGCGGTGATTCATGTCTACGACAAGTGTCAAAGATCTTGGTCTCTGAATGAATATACAGTATAAAGAAACATTCACACAGCAAGAAACATAAACTCGTTTGATCTTTGTACGATTGGCACCGAAAATACTGCAGCGCAGGTAATAGAGCTTATCAAGAATCAGCACAGAAACATAATGAGAAAGTCGAAAAAATCGATATGTTTTATCGAAAATAATTGATTGTATTAAATTTTGTGGGAAATTTGAACTAGCGCTACGTGGCCACGATGAGACGGAAACGTCAGATAATCCCGGTGTGTTCATAGGTCTTACTAATCTGATAAGCAGCGTGGTCAGTGTAGTGAGAGAATACATTGAAAATAACGAAGTGTTTAAAGGCAATTCTAAGTCGATTCAAAATGTCGACGGATGGATTTCACCTTCAAAAATTAGGAGAGTCTAAAAATATTTTAGCACGCTATTATTTTCAGGTACGAGCCGCCACTGGGCATAACTTAAAATAATCTCGCTCTCGCTCTCTCTCTCTCACTCACACACACACACACACACACACACACACACAGGAACACATGCATACATCAATAAAACTACGTAACAGTGCTAACAGAAACTTTTTCATATGAAGCTTACCTTCCGAAGATATCCTGTGAAATGTAAACTCTAATTATTTTATTTAATCTCGTCTTTAAGTTTACACTTTATACCGAGATCACTTTTCTTTTTTCTGCATTGTTGTGCAGTATGCTTTTCATACATATATCTCCAATTTTATATTTCCATTTCGTACAATATTCTGGTCACGAGACATAATCATACACTTGTAATATAGGTCAAGTATTTCGTTTTTATTATCTAAATTTATTCTTTATTTCTTCTTTTCTTCTTTCTGTGTATCTGTAATGAAATATTGAATCCCTCAACACGAGCTTCAATTCATTTTACTTAATATTATGTTTCAGTATTTAATATGCTAACTATTGTTTATCTTTTGAATGGTTCAAGATAAACAAATAATTTAGTATGTAACATTCTCTATAGATAGGGAATCATTTTAACGAAAGAAGAAAAACATTCTTTGGGCCTCCAAATTCGATTTTCAAGTTTGAATTATATGCATTCATTCATTCATTCATTCATTCATTCATTCATTCATTTATTATATTCCATAGATCTTACATGAGCAATGAAGCTTTAAGATGTGGAACAAGTCAAAATTTTACAATATTACAATTACAATTTTTACAAATTTTTACAATATTTTTCAATTTTTACAGTTTTACAATTCAGTAATTTTCTACAATGATGAGGTGAGGTCCGAGGATTCGTCAAAAGATTACCCGGCATTTGCTTACTTTACTCCCAAGAGTTATGTCACCAGACTTTGAAAGACATTAAAGAAAAACTGTGTGTTTTTATCCTATGAATCGATGTACATACTGTAGCTATACCTTACAAATTGTACGTTTATTCAAATGTATTTTCAGTAAACCCAATATAAATTCAACATAGACTCGCCGGGACTTCAATCCCAGTTTCCCGTGTAGAAAGCCGATGCATTAGTCGTCTAACCCTTGGGCTAATGTTTGTCTCTTTTCCTATGGTAACCGGTTTTCAAAGGAAACACCACATTTGAAAACAAAATTATTTCCGTGATAACCTGTATTGGTCATCTAGGTTGATCAGTGCTACGAGAGAGTAACGGATTCGTCTCTAGGGACATCTAATAATGAGGAGGAAATTTATAGCATGCATTAAACAGCTTAATAAATATATAATGTATTCTGCCTATTCGCGTAGACTGGAATAAGTCAAGACTTGCATCTCGTAACTTTTTACGCTGTGCTCGAGACAAGACGTACACCAAATTTGGTTAAAAACCAGTTATTAGCCACGATAAACTTAATAAGGTGCCTTTTCCACTAATAAAATGTAAAGCGCAGAACGTTAGTGTTTTATTTTCTTTACCGTCACGTCTTTTCTCTTTGTTGCAGGTGAGTGCACTTGTCTGCTATGCGTGGTCCTTACAAGGTAAGAGTGTAAGCCACTTGATCGTCAAGGGATGACGGTTTAAAGTAGGATTATTACAATAGATATGATTCAAAGGTCAGGTACAAAAATACTTTTTTCTGTGATGGTGAATAAAGTTGCATTTTACCCACTGTTATCAGTATCTTAAGTGAGCCTTTAAAACACTTAATTTCATTTAGTGTTCTCCCCAAGAGCAGGTATTTCACTGCAAATCCAGCTTTCTCCAATCTTTCCTATTTTCTGCCTTCCTCTTTGTCTCCGCATATGATCCATATAGGCTATCTTAATGTCGTCTATCAACTGATATCTTCTTCTGCCCCGAACTCTTCTCCCGTTCACCATTCCTTCCAATGCATCCTTCAGTAGGCAGTTTCTTCTCAGCCAGTGACCCAATCAATTCCTTTTTTCCTTCCTCATCAGTTTCAGCATCATTCTTTCTCCACCCACGCTTTCCATCACAGCTTCGTTTCTTATTCTGTCTGTCCATTTTCACACGTTCCATTCTTCTCCATATCCACATTTCAAATACTTCTAGTGGCTTTTCTTCATTTCGTCGTAATGTCCATGTTTCTATTGCATAAAACGCCACACTCCACACAAAGCACTTCACTGATTTATTTCTTAGTTATTTTCCTAGAGGTTCGCAGAAGATGCTCCTTTTTCTATTAAAAGCTTCCTTGGCCATTGCTATCCTTCTTTTGATTTCCTGGCAGCAGCTCATGTTACTACTTACAGTACATCTCAAGCATTTGAAGCTGTCCACTTGTTCCACTGCCTCATTTCGAATTCGTACGTTTACCTTTTTTATTTTTCTTCCTATGACCATGCTCTTCGTCTTATTTACATTTATGTTCATCCCACTAGTACGTAAAAAAATAAGTAATCACTTTAGGCAAATATCTGGGGCTGAGAGGAATAAAGTTACAGGAGAATGGAGAAAGTTACACAACGCAAGACTCCACGCATTGTAATCATCACCTGACATGATTAGGAACATTAAATCCAGACGTTTGAGATGGGCATGGCATGTAGCACGTATGGGTGATACAGAAATGCATATGGAGTGTTAGTTGAGAGGCCGGAGGGAAAAATATCTTCGGGGAGGCCGAGACGTAGATGGGACGATAATTTTAAATTGATTTGAAGGATGTGGAATATGATGGTAAAGACTGGATTAATCTTGCTCAGGATAGGGACCGATGGACTTATGTGAGGACGGCAATGAACCTCCGGATTCTCTAAAAGTCATTTATAAGTAAGTAAATTTCACTTTAGGCACTGCTATTCATTTTACGCACTGCCAAAGAAAATGTAATATTTAATGTGCGAACTTCATACAGTAAGTAATTAATGTATTACCTCGATCTTTCTTTACTTAAATAAGTAACAAATTTAACATTCATATCTGCATTTTAGCCCTTATTATTCTGAATTTACATGTAGTACTCATTGTAACAAGATTGACCATTCAACTGTTTCCAACAAATTTGTTGATTTTATGGTCGGTTTAGACGGCCATGAAATCGTGAATATGAAAAGGGTATCTGTAACGCGGAGCCTCAGGACATGTAATTCCATTCCCTCCTAAGTGTTCTAGTACGAGGGCAGTGCCCTCTCCTAAAGTGGCACTAATAGAATAGAATAAACGTACACTCGTTTTATACGGTTCCTCTAGTCATCTCGGTAGAGTAGTGGTTACGATAATGTTCCCTTCTTATATTTTGTACCTAGGTATTAAAATGAACATTTCTCATCGTCTCTGAAAGACAGTATCTTGAAATATACAAGAAACATTGTTTAAGGGTGAGGTAAATCTTTCCGATTGTATAAATTAAGTGTAATTTAACATTTTATATCTCAGTATCTTTCGGTACTGGTGAAATGAAATTTGTCACACAGTGTGTCCGCAGAAACATTCCGGGGTTATAAACTGCTATAATTCTGTCACTATGTGTTTTACGAAATTCATACCGGTCTCATTTGAAAGAACATCTCAAAGAATTTCAGTAAATGCGTAATTGATAATTGTTGACCGAAACAACTGATGGCAGCACAAGAAGGAAGAAAAAACGCCGTTTCCGCTATTTCGCTT
The DNA here is from genome assembly GCF_040183065.1 of Periplaneta americana. Classification (NCBI taxonomy): domain Eukaryota; kingdom Metazoa; phylum Arthropoda; class Insecta; order Blattodea; family Blattidae; genus Periplaneta; species Periplaneta americana. The sequence goes on from NC_091118.1 coordinate 73,215,099, forward strand.
GCCATTAAGGCTTGTTGGATATAAGCAAATTCTTTTAAATGATCTGAATGTTAAATTTTCAAGTCTGTGTGAATTCTAACATTGTGCTTGTTTACTTTTCCATTGACGTGAAACGTTGCCTCGTCACTAAAAATGAATTTGACTGAACGGTCTTCGTCATCCGCCATTAGTGTCAATAAATTTTCACAGAAAACACGTCGTTTTGCATGGTCATCAGGTTTGAACTTATGCACTAATTGCAGTTTGCAGGAGTGAAATCGCAGACGAGAACGTAGGACCTTGGAAACGGTGGATTTAGAAATGTTTAACTGCAGACTGGCTCTACGCACAGACTTTCGAGGACTATGTACAAAAGCCTCCCGCACCTTTTCTACAGTTTCCGCACTGACAAGCCGTTTCCTTGAATGGCCTTTCCTTTCATCACATACGTATCCATGCTCTACAAATTCTCTATACCACTTCAGAATCGTTTTGTCGGTAGGTTCCTCATGATGAAAATTTCGTCTGAAAGCACGCTGTACTCTTACTACACTCCGAGTACTATGATATTCCAATACACACCATCTGCGTTCCTGTGGATTCGCCACAACTTAAATAACTCTCTAAATGCTGCAGAATTCGCACAGACTTGAAAATTTAACATTCAGATCATTTAACACAATTTCCTTATATCCAACAGTGTCTTAATGACAAGCGAAATAGCGGAAACGACGGTTTTTTCCTTTATTCTTGTGTTGCCATCTGTTGTTTCGGTCAACATTTATCAATTACGCATTTCCTTAAATTCTTTGAGCTCTTTTTTTTCTAATGACACCGGTATGAATTTCGTAAAACACATAATGACAGAATTATAGCAGTTTATCACCTCGGAATATTTCTGCGTACACAGTGTACTTACAATACAGTCCTTCTGCTTATTATGACTGCTTAATATTTTCAAGCAACAGTCTCTAATTGACAGTAATTCATTAAAAAACTTTTGGAAGAAACTTGTGCAAACATTATGCATTTCCTTGATGAGAATAAGAATAAGTACAGCCCATGAAATCCCATTAAGGAGTCCACACCTGTGGAGGAACGGTTAGCGCGTATGGCCGCGAAACCAGGTGGCCCGGGTTCGAATCCCGGTTGGGACAAGTTATCTGGTTGAGGTTTTTCCGGGGTTTTCCCTCAACCCAATTTGAATAAATGCTGGTTAACTTTCGGACTCATTATCACCTTCATCTTATTCAGACGCTAAATAACCTAAGATGTTGATAGGCCTACAGCGTCGTGAAATAACCTACTTCTCCTCTCCCATTATAGGAAAGGCCTCCTGCAACGTCAGTTACAGCGCTAGCTCAATTACTCTTAATTTTGGCGAGCCAGTCCAATTGAGATTTTTACCTGCTCTTTCTGCCTTCCTTTGGAGAAGTCCTTACTCTGTGTTTGTGCCTTCGGTTTTTGTACTACATAAAGTAAAATATACACTGTACATAGATATAGCCCTGCCACTCACATGCTTTATTTATATGAAGCATAGAGCAATCCAAGTACTGATCTATACGAAATTGAGTAGCCTACCTTCTTCTAAGTTGTTTGTTTGGTCCTTCATATTTACATCGTTATTGTTTCAAGCACTCTTCTTTCCAGACGTCTCCAGTCTTGATATTTCCCACAAAATTATGAATTTTTAAGTCATTCTTATGTTAAAATATTTGTAATACGAGTATTTGCATAAACAGGATTAGTATTTCGATGGTGTTCGGATAAAGAGAGTTAAATATTTTTTTTGTGCAAGTGGAGTTTTGTTCCTCAGATAAATACGCAACTTAAATTCTACAAGTGGATGTGCAAAAAACAAAATAATATTTTAATAAAATTTGATTTGTTTCATATGTGTATAAAATTATTTGCAATAAGGTTAGGAAGTTTATCTGAAAGCTTATTTTTATGACTTATTTCCCTTTATCCAAACACCATCAATATTTAACTCGAGATGTCTAGCTCGTAAGTTCCTCATACTCGTTATTTCTGTTTATTTTATTGTGGTATTCTACAGAACCCACGGCGTATAGGCATGGGTTTAATTCACATAGGAACAATTGAATTAACTCGCAAATATCTTTTCTCGTCAGGATGTCATTTTTTTTCTTATGGTTCTTCACGTCATAATATTTTCGAATCCCATTGGTAAATTCCTTTGAAGAATTGTCAAGTCTGATCAGTTACAACACATTTAATGTATTTTCAAGATAATCAAAGACTTTTACACTATTGCAAGTGGTTTTATAATAAAACTTGTAAAGTATTGGGGTCATTCCATGCAAAAAAAAAAAAATTGTTTTTGAACCATGTCTCAAAAGTTAAAAATATTGTAGTAGGTTATTTTATATGTTCTAAATATGAATTACACGCAATATTATACTTATATCCTTCATAGTTTGGCAGCAATCAGCATTTAAAATATTGGTTTAGCAGAGAACACGGTTTCATTCATTGAAGTTTTCTTACTATGTAAAAGAAGATGGAAAAGTGATGTCAATGCAATTCGAAAGAGGAGAGCCTTGTTTATAAATTCCCTCGAAATAAAAAAATGTATCATTTTTTAAATACTTACCCGCCGTAAAATAATTAAAAAATATGAAACACAAAATGCAATTCATTTTTACAGACGAAAAAACATTTGTTTAATTCTTTAGGGTATATTGATTCCACTGTGAAAATTTCAGAATGTTGACTTAAATATCATGTCAGTTTTAACAAAAATAACTCACCGGAACAAAGGAGCTCAGCAGGTAGGCTCTCCCGTCGTACAGAATGTTGCGCGATGAAGGTCAGGGAGACGGACGTTTGAGATTATTCAGCTTTCTGAAGTCTCGCGAATGCTGCGATCGCCACATATAGCAAGCGATTTTCAACCGTCGGAACAAAAATTAATAATTTTATTAATTAAATTATTCATAGGTTTTTTGAGATAACTTCATAAAACTTGAGAGATGGATTAAGAATAAGATTTTCTTCAATACGAATGAAAGTTGCATGAATTTAAATTGTTGCATTGGAATATAAAACTATTTCTTTTATTGAATGAGGTGTTGTTATGAGCATCCCTTAATATTATTCGGATTAGTCTTTAAGGTATTAAAACATGGTTGTTCGGGTTTACAATGGCGTCTGTTTAGTTTCGATGACACATCATATAGAGTGTCTAGAATATTTTAAATTATGGATAACATATAACTGCCACCCATTTTTCAGTCATATTAGACCTAATGATATGGCGCTCATACTTGGTAATTTAATTTATTTTCATAATAAAAAGCCCAAAAAAAATTCATGACATCACTGGCATATTCTTAAAATTTTGTATGGAATGACCCCTTGGCAAATCTTGAAAAGTCTTATGAAGCAATGAATATGACGAATATTTGGTCGTGTTCGAACAAGCAGGTTAAAGTATTTCTGTTATGTTACGAACAATCTGAACTCGACTGTACTGTGCCTAGCCCAGATGTAGGCCAAAGCACAAGAAGAGGCTTACAATTTTGGTTATTCCTTGGAATCGCCTCATCGTAATACCACAGTCTAGTATATACAGTCACGAAGCTTGAGTTGTGAGGGTGCTAGGAACAAAAGACTGTGCCGATACTATTTCACATTGTCTATAATGAGGCGATATTAGCGATCCTAGTGGTTAGCAACTATCTATGGATGCATATTTACTACGTATTGAGCTTCGTGACTGTATATACTAGACTGTGGTAATACCATCTCGCTATCAGCAGTTCCTGCCACCGGCGTAGTTCAGGTCTTAGCGCGTTTGTCTGCTGATCCAGAGTTGCGCTCGGGCGTGGGTTCGATTCCCGCTGGATTGATTACCTGGTTGTTTTTTTCCGAGGTTTTCCCCAACCGTAAGGCGAATGTCGGGTAATATATGGCGAATCCTCGGCCTTATTTCGCCAAATACCATCTCGCTATCACATTCCATGGATGCTAAATATCCGAGTAGCTGGTACAGCGTCGTTAAATAAAAATAATCACTGGTTTCTTCGGCGAAAGATAACCGCGAAATTTATTCAGCGTTGTTAAATAACCGGGTAAGAAATTAATTCTGAAACCAGCGCATGAATCCAAACCTGGACTGTTTCTTCCTCTACTTTGTGTAATGTCTGCAGCGTTTACATGACTCACAGACAGACTCCTGTCTCCCATCGGTCGGGTCTCCACAAACTTCGGGTTAACTTCGTACACTTTCTAATAAGAACAGTGAAGGGTCTACGGTCGACCTGCCAGTCTCCTTGACGACTGTAATTTAGTTCCGATGCTCATGTGTTTACGCGTTTTTATGTAGCAAATTGAGCAGAATAACCTGTCATCCTCCCTCATTAGATGCAAGGAAAGGGAACTTGCAGAAGAGCGGTTACGAAGATGGGATTCTAAAAGCAGAACTTACACGTTCAGGTTGTTTTCAATTCAGTAAGCAATCCATTCCGTCGACAGTGCATACATTCTAGATCATTAGTAGACATTTTTATACATTTAGCCATCGTAGCAAAGCTCATTCACCTCGTAAGCTAGATTGTCTCAAACCATCCTTGTTACTGCTCAGTGGTGGCTCGTATATACAGAGTGTAAGGAGTATAAGTGTCATTATTTTAGCTGATGATTGTTCATGTCATAAGGAAGGAAAAATGTCCTCACAATTTTTTATAATTGCAATATTTAACTATTATTAAAGTTTACAATATTAGATGTTTGTCCATGTTGCTGGATGGAAAGGAGGGAGTTTACACAGTACACCGTATAGCTCAAGTGGATACAGACATACCGGTACAAAACAGATGATCTATTCTAATGCAGGGACGAACCGTTGTTTACATAAAACGAACAGCAAATACAAACTTTCAATCTCATTAATAAAACTTTATGGAAAATTTCCATTTTATTTAACAGTATTGGCAATATTGGTCCATGTTTTTTATTGTACGTCTAAAAAATAAACAATAATGATTTACTACACAAAACCACACGAACGGTTTTTAAATGCAACATTTTAATCTCTCCCGCTTCCTTAAAGCAGTATCATTTTTAAAGAAATTTCTGTTTGTGTGATTTTCGAAGCTTTCATAATGCCCAGACCATGAACTTTCCTGGAACTATAAAGCATACTATCTGGGCTATCGATTGGCAATCCAATTATTTCCTTGACAGTAATTCTTATTAATTTATCAATATCAAGCAAAAAACTATGTTTGAGCTTTGATAATAGACCACATTGTCGAGGATAAATCAGACTTGGCCATATATATTGGTTTATTATATTTATCTTTTGATCGGGTTTGAGAAGTGTTGAATGTATGTACTAGTTTGGATATACTAGTATGTAATTTATTCATAATGCCTTTCTGATCTAAAATGATTTTATCTTTATATGTGACCCCTAAATATTTAACGTTGTCATTGTTGACACTATATTCAAACCACTTACTGTTGTAATGTCGAATGTTTTAGATTTCCCTTTTCTATTACAATGACTGTGGAAGATCGTTGTAATTCAAGTGAGGCAAGAAGATGTACCTTGAATGTTTTCCACAATGAAGGTTACCTAATCGGCGAACTTTTGTAGCGGTTTCTCAACGATTATTAGAAACTAGAACTTATTGGGTGCAGGTGATCCTTTGTGGCGGAACTGCATTAATGACCTCTTATTTTCGGGAATGAAGTGGTGTGCCCAGCTTTCGTCACCTGTGACAATATTCTTTAAGAATTCATCGCCTTCCCGTTCGTAGCGCAGAAGCAATTGTTGGCAAGTGTCCAATCTCTTCTGTTTCATGTGAGGAAGGAGTATTCGAGGAACCTATCGTACACAAATTTTCCGGAATCCCAGTTCTGCAATTATCGCCTGCACACGCTCCCTTGGTATGCCATACTGGATTGACAGGTGTTCCTGCGTTATGCTGTAATGAGTTCATTGACACGATTCTGATGATCGTCATCAGTTGCAGTACGTGGTCTTCCAGTGCCGGTCGTTTTTCTTCAATTTCGGCCTCAAGGCGTTTGAGTTGTTGGCAATAATTGTCAGGACCTGTGATCACATTCCTGAGAAGCAATTCGTAGTACGCGACGCCTTCTTTATTCTACCAGACGGATAACATCATCTTCTGTGAATGACACTAACTTTGTACGGAATGTTGTGTGAAAAGTACAGAATCATTTTCTTGTAGTGCTTTTTTCCGATGGCATTCTCCCCGTACACGGCACAAATGTTCCGATCCGCCTCCGCTCTCTTTTCTCCTCTGTCTTTCTATGTCGGAAGTGTTATTTTACTCCACTTGACACACCATCTTCTTTAGCTCACAAATAACACAGACTTTCCTCAAATCCGCAAAATTCAAGACGTATTTACAAGCACAACACTCCAAATAACAAATGACAATTAAGGACAAACGATAAACAATCTCCTAACAACGCTGTGTTGTGATGACTAGGGCCGTGACATCGGTATATTTGTATTAGTCTGAGGTGAACATACAACGCCGGACAGAATGTAGTCGGCGTGTTTCAAGTACAGGCAGCGGAAGCGAATTTGACACACGCCTAAGCAAGCACGTTCCGTGTTTTGTATACGATTATTGCATATTATAAAATCAAGACAATACAATCCTTGTATATAAGGATTAACATCGTAGGTTGAGAATAATTGTTGGAAATCATACTTAAATTGTCACAAATATGGTAAAACATAAGTCTGAAAAGATTTTTTTATTTTTTTTTTTGTTTTTTTTTTTTTTTTTATTTTTAGAGTTCTGCATTACAGTCTTGGAATGCCGAAGACGTAGCTAGGCTATATGGCGTATGATGATATAACCAAAAAGGTGTATGGGAAAATGAACACAGTAATATAAAAAAAACTGTGGTTTCAATACATTATGCAAAATTGCAAGAGTTTTGTCAGATGACAAGTGCGAGTGCTATAAACTTGATGTAGAAATGGATGATGTGAAATATTTTACATAGGCCTATGTGCCCTTGGTTTCAGCCGATGTTGAACGCAGTTTTTCCGCATACAAGGTTATACCATCCGACACTCGGCGGTCATTTTCATTTGAAAATTTGAAAATGAATATTGTTGTTGTTATTGTTGTTTATTGCAGCAGGAACCGAAACCAGGCAAACAACATCCAAGAAAAGTGATGTGCAGAATAGATGTGATAAATAAATTAATGTAACAGTTAAATGTAGCGAAAGCAAAATTGTACGCCATATAACTTTTCGGCATTCTAAAACTGTAATGCAAAACTCTAAATATACGGTATATAAAAAAAAAATATAAAAACATATCTTCAGACTTATGTTTTACCACATTTGTGGCAATTTAAGTGTGATTTCTCAACTTCACCAGCATTTTAGATCTTTCCGATGTTAATCCTTATATACAATAATTGCATTGTCTTGATTTTACAACACGCAATAATTGCATACAAAACACGGAATGTGCTTGCTTAGTCGTGTGTCAAATTCGCTTCCGCTGCCTGTACTTGAAAGACATCGACTACATTCTGTCCGGGGCGTCGTATGTTCACCTCAGATTAATACAAATATACCGATGTCACGGCCCTAGTGATGACGTACAAAAACTATATGAACTTCTACTTCAACCTAATAGTTCTGTGTATAATTCTGCTTGTGTTATTCTAACTTGAATGTGGAGCAATTACTCTATCTCACATGTGTAATTCACTTGAGATCGTATGCGATCTCGACGACAGAGGATCGTGCCCTGGGCATCCGGCGGATCGTCATCGTGCAGGAATATCATCACAGGGACCCGCCCGATGTCACGACAACGTCATCGTGTGCTGCGGGCGACGGTTGTCCCCGTTGCTTAGCAGTGCAATTACCGATGTTATGTTCTTATTAATAAGAGAATGCCTACAAACAATTGACAGACCTTAAGATTATATCAGAGCAGGTCCGGTATCTCCTTTAACGAGATGTATTGGAAATGAGTAGTTGCTGTGTACAACGATGTGTTAATGGCCCATATGTAGGCCCACATTAGATTATTAGAACAAGCTATTTTCATTGTCTTCATTCATCTTCTGGAAAAGGAAGTTATGATCAAGCCTGGATCACTATACTCGTATAATTTTAATATACGAAAAATTACAGAGCAATAATGCAATCTCTGTAATTGCGTGAAATGTTTATGTTCCTGTTGGAAGTTGTTGTTGTTTAGTCAACTACCCGAATACAGGTTTGAACCTCATAAGTGACACCAACAAGACATCACCTATGAGCCAGGAGATAATGGGGTAGGGCGACCAGTTTCTTTCCCCCTCCATTGCATACATCGCTGACTAGCTACAGCTAAATACTATACTAATCAGATTACAGATTTATTTATTTATTTATTTATTTATTTATTTATTTATTTAAATATACGGAATACAGAATATAATTACAACAATAGAAATAGAAATAAATCAATGAAATCGAAATGATAGCCTTCCAAATCTTGGATTTAAATTATCGGCATCCTAATCAATTCATATGAACAAAAAAGAAAATGTAAATTAATATTTAAAAAAATACATAATGAAATTTTAAAAAAGAATATTCTGCGACAAGATGTGACAGCTATCAAAACGATAAAAATTTATTGAAAATAAATAATATACATTGAATATTATAAAGATGAATAATATAATACAATCAATATAAAAAAGAAGATTCAGTAATATTAACAAAATTTGAGGACCGAATGAGCAGCGCAGTTCAGATATATTATTAATAGGCCTATAAGAGAATACACAAAATAAAATAAAATAGGAAAAAAAATTAAAATTACAGCTGCAATGAAATTATGATATAATATTAACATAGAGAAGAATAATATCGTACGTCAATAAAGTAGGACAATTATTTATGAAAAATATTTATTCCGAAATTATAAAATACAAATGTAATGTAAGCTGATTAATTTAATGAAATTGAAGACATTAACACGTTTCTAATTTTCTTGTTATATGTTAGTGGGTTACATGTTAGAAGTTCTGGGTGTAATTTAGCTAAAGAATTATACAACCGAGAGGCAAAATTAATGCTATGCTTTAGTTCAGCAGATGTGAAACATTTAGGTTCTACTAATGTTGAATTATTATTTCGTCTTGTGTCATGATTATGCCTGTAATATAAACTTATTACGATTTTTTTTATAAAATTTTAACAGAGTATATTTATAAATTTGTTCAATATTAAATACATTAAATTCAGAATAAATTAATTTAGTTGGATAATCAAAATGTTTCTTCAAATTCATACAAACAATTGTTTTTTTCTTCCTCTGACACATATCGTCAAGTGAGATGTACTGCCTGATAATAGATGTACATATCAGCCAGAACCTCAATCAGAGGGATGTTAATTTTTTATGGAATTACAGTACCTGGCCATATTAAAGAATCACCTACAACTTTCCAATTACTTTATTTTAATTCTACATTTACTGCAATTTTATATTTGAAAATACAACTACATTACCATCAATTTTAATTTTCAGAACACAATTTGAACAATATTTACATTTTCATATTAAAAATGACAAAATAACTACTGTTTATTCAAACTTATAGGAATTTCCTAAATTTGTGGTGAAGTTTACCCCAGTTTACGGTATATATTTTGATTATTTTGATTCTTGAAAAAGGCTAGCCCCAAATCGAGGGAAATAGCATATCTAACGTTAGTGCAACCGTTAATGGAATACGGAACTACATATTGGGATCCCTATAGAATATATGAGATAAATTCCATGGAAAGAATCCAGTAGGCCTATAGGGCAGCTAAATTTGTGAAATCTGTCCTTGAGCATGAAATTGTGAATGAATGAATGAATGAATGAATGAATGAATGAATGAAAGAATGAATGAATGAATGAATGAATGAATGAATGTAAATAAGAAAATAATTAAAATAAGAATGAGAAAAAATGAAGTACAGTAGGTGATGACAAGTCGAAATGAGAGTGATATATGATTTTATGCAGCAATCGTCTCCTTGTTTCAGTCTTGCGTTGCCATGATAACGATGTAGGAGTTGTGCAGGAGATCACTTCATCCTGCCGTGACCACTTCCGGCCTCAGCGAGTTCAGTTCTTAAATTGGTCGAGCAGAAGAAAATTTGCCTTCGAGAGGACAAGATTGCATACATTGAGTTGAATTTACGACTCGGCAATTTGCTATAAATCTGCGGCTAGTACATAATTACTAGATCTCGAACCCATGTTTGAGAAATCGCGATCTCATTTTAGGTATGCCCGCCACGTGCAGGAATGACGGGATCAGCTGTACCGAGAGCAAGAGATTTGGCTGTGCATTTCTGAGTAAAATACTGGAGCAAAAACTTACACGAAATGTTTGAGACAATTACTAATAGTGACTACATCGTTGATTATCACTTAGTACCATATTCCTCACCTCCTTGAAACAAGATACTCGTATTTCTTCAACAAGATATAAATATAATCAAAATATATACCGTAAACTGGGGTAAACTTGACCGCTGGGGTAAAGTTGACCACCAAAAAAAGATATATAAATCACGACATCTACTCTAATTGAATCGGTCATTTGTAAAACCATATGAGTCAGAAAATATGTTTCGAGAAAAATGGAAAAAAACTAGCTATAGTTAATGGATTTTCTATTAGGTCTGTGAAATTTTTACAGGAGAACCATACGTTAGTATGTCTGATTACAAAAGCATTGTATCTTAATTATCTCATATTTTCATATCTCCTTAAAATATTTTTTTTCTTGCACTCATATTGTTTTAACAAGTACCAATAAAATAACAACTCCAGCATCTTGACAAAATATGGACTGTATTGTTTGTCGTAGTGTGAAATGCTTTATTATACAGTTTTCAATCAATTTATATTGTTATTTTTATTTCATATTCAAAATGATTGATATTAGTCACAAATTAAATTCAAAATATCATACCCTATTTAAAAAAAAAAAACTTATTCACGAGTAATTAATTTTCATACCAGTGTGTCACATCTTTAATGGCAATGTATCAGTACAGACATATATTTAGTTCACAATAAGAAAATAACATAAATTGCATATTATCCCTCCAAAAAAAGACGGTGTTTCTTGCTTTGGGATCTCTCTTCGAGGACTCAAACTGAATTAGATTGTAGAGAAAGCCGCTTAGCAGCTCTGGTCGTAGTTTCAATTTGATTTATTACAAAGTGTGAGTTCTGTGGACAAAAGAATTTTTTTAGTACCAAAAGTAAGCATTTCGTTCATTGATATATGTTTTCTAACACAAAACCAGATTGTATTTGTTAATGTCTTTCAAGTACGGTGTGTTCCCTATTACGTGGTGAGTAATAACATATTTTAATTTCCATGATTTATTCGAATCTCTAGTTTTGGGAGCCATATTTGTTTAAAAGTGCACCCTCTTTTACCTTTGAACACAAAACATCTTGTATTATGTAACATGTTCCAAAGTACACGATACTATCGGTTTTTGTCTTTCCTTTATTTTAAGATCACGTCACGAAGTAAGTCTGGAGTTAAAAGGCCCCCAATTGATCCGGATGCCTTGAAGAAAGCTGTTGAAGGAGTTATTGCTCCTCCAGGAAATAAAATCTCAATCAGAGAAGCCTGCTCTGGTTTATGATTGCAAATACATTTTAAATATGATTGTCAGTTTTTAAAGCTATATTCCCACCTATATTCCAAGTGTTCCAACTTACAAGAGAGTATGTTCCAAGGTATATGAACCTGTTGTACCTTTGAACACATTACATATCCCTTCATTTTATTTTTTCCATCCTTAATAGAGCTGTGAAACAGGAAAATACATACAGGAAGTTTTAAAGGAATCTTCAATAATTATTTCAAGCATTTTTTCAATTAAAAAATCTAATTTCCCAAAATTAAAAAAAAAATAAATAAAATGTGAAAAATGTTTAAAAGTACAAGTCTCCCTTAATTCATTTTTCTTTTTCTTGTTTTTCTTCTTTGTTCCTCTCCTGTATAATCACATCTCTTTAAAGATCACTAGGCGATGAAAATGTACTGAAAAATTGTGTATTATAATGTATTTATAGATGATATTTGATTTATTACTAGAGAAGGGTTCGACCTCCCGCCGCGCCGCCGTGGCGAGAAACTCGGCTCGTCGGGAACTGAATGAAGTCGTTAAGAATCGAGCTCAAGGCTCCGGTCATTACAGCTACAAATCTCTGTAGCGAGTTTCTGGGACGGAACCAAAGCATATCGACAGCAAATACTGGATAAGATCTGCGTGAAATTGTTATCTGTGGCCCGCGGCATCGGACACGCCTTCCTCAAGTTTTCGCAATGCGTGCCAGTGTGGGAAATGAAGACAGGAATGCACGTGGAAGGAGAGTCCGTGACGTCATGCTGCTCTGACGAATGAGGTTTAATTAAGAGATTAGTGTGGCTGTTTTCCACGCTGGTAACCGAAATCGGTTCCCGGTGATTACAAGTGGAAAATGTAGTTAACCATAGCGTTGCAGGGGAATAGATTCAGGGAGCTACTGTTTACTTAATCTACATTATTTCTAGCTATTAACAAAGATAAATGATCCGACTTTGCAGCCAATGACACAAAGTATTACGCGCGTTCTTAGGCTTTCATGGAGAATGTGATCAGAAATATACTTTTTGCGTATTCCGCCATATCCTAGAATTATCCTAGAACTTGATATTGCCAACATCTCGGAGCGACATACAAGTTCCACCCTTTGGGTAAATAAGTTTGACGACTCTGGTGACCTCTTCCTTAGGTCATTTAAAGAACACGTCGATTTCTGTCGCTTCCGCAATTCATTTTTGTAGGTACTTCATGAATGTTTGTTACTATTAGAAAATGTGGGAGGCGTATTGTAAAATTATTCATTACGAACAAAAGTCATTTACGGCACTCCTATGAATCAGACTGTACTGTGGTGTGTTTTATAATAATGGCGATTCGAACTGCTGGTGTATATATAAACAAAGACTGACAACGTTATCGCAATTCATTCATGCAGTCCAAACATTCGGCTCGCTACTGGCAGTGCCATCGAGGTCACCTGCCAAAATCGCTGACTCCAACTGTAACGAAAGTCAGAATTTTTTTTTTAGGATAGTCGCCGCGCTAGTCACTATTGTTAATATTATGGCATGACAGCGTACATCATTTCAATTCGCAGAAGAACGATGAACATAAACATATCTCGGCTCGTGATGTTTTGATTAAATATAGTGCTAATTTATAGTCCATATTGCTAAACGGGATTAATTTCGATGAATTTAACATTTTTTACTGATTTCTGTAAAATCTCAACAAACGAATTTTATGGAACAGTGGCGGCTCGTGCCTTTCTTGAATGAGTGTTCACAAAAAAATATGAGTAATGAACACACTGATATATTCTCGTATAGCTGAATCACACGTCAGAGATTAACGAGTTCTAATATTCATGCACCAAATCTACGCATATGAAACCAAAATTAAAACCATTAAACAAGAGTAAAGTAAAATTAATTCATAGGACTCATCTTCACTGCTGTTGTAGATGGTGTTGAAGATCTGGATTTATTTGTAGAGAAACTCCATGCGCCTAGTTTTGAGAGATGCAAACTTATCAATGACTTTATTACTGAAGTCTCTAATCTTGTTAACAAGTTTTTTTTTTCCACTGCCAACATAGCCAATGTACTTAATCGGTCTTCTGTCATGGTGTTACGGAGGAATGTTTTAATCCTCTTTTAATTTAACACACAATTTCACACACGTCCGTTTCCAAACTTGAAATGTTATATACCGTTTCAACTCTCAATACGCACCAATGCAGCTTGTATTTTCCTTACTTTCCTGAACAAAAGACAACAGAATCAGCCCCCGCGCATATGGTATTTTGAAAAGAAAAAGTAAAGAGAGAAAATGAGGAAAGAGGGAGAAAGGAACAGGATGCCAGACCCAAGAGAGATGGAGCATCTCTCTTTCTCTGTCACTAGCACGTTAAGACTTGTGCGAGCCAGAGCTATTGTAACCAGAGCAGTCCAATATACACTGCTCTGATTGTAAACATTGTAACAAACCAGAAAATATTCTCGCCTCAGGCTATTTCACCCTGCTACAGAAAAATTGTGCGAGCTGCTGTCAACCTCAACCTGTCCATTGGAGATTTAAAGACACACGACACACGAACGGGACGTTCTCTCGAGACGAAAAATGTAGGAACCTCATTGTGCATTGGAAAGTAATAGATGTACCGGTAATAATATTAAAACAGTAATACGTATGATTATTGTTGATTTTTAAGGTGTTCACGTGCTCCTGTGCTCATATAGAGGAACCGCCGCTGTTATGGAATATATTAAAGAGAAGACTAAACACCTCACTGGTCACCAGTTAGAATTATGGATTATCTTCAATGAATGTCTCTGTGAATGTTAGGACGTTACAACATTCGCAATCGCCAAGAATCATCGATCACAAAAATCACACCGTGACAAAATCACTATTATCTGTCACAGCGATTTTTCCGGAGCTGTCACAGTTCAGAGTTGTGACAGCAAAATGCCGTTATACCTTTCCTCTAGTATCTATAGTAAAGGAACAGCAACCCTGTTTCATCGGACACTAAGTTTCGCTGCCTGGTCATCACATACATTATAGAATGAACAGGTATATTAATCGGTAAATCATCAACGGAAATTAAAAATAGCACAAATCCCAAAACTGAGTATAATGATAACATGAAAGTAGGAAGAAGGAAGGCTTAAAAAGGGAATGGAATAAAAGTAATCATCTGGTCGTCATCTTCCTGACAAGTAGGCTATTTTACTCTAAGGCCTGTTATTGCCTTACTGTACATAAAGTGTTATACCAATTTTTTGCAGGTCTGCCTACAGATCTTAGTCTTCTAGGTATGTAGTTATAAACAACTTTGGGAATTCTACTTCAGCACATACTTGAAGATTGTGTTTACAGTTTATTTGATGCTGATGGATATATTCCAGAACTGGCCTGGTTGAAATAACTGTAAATAGTGATGTAGAAGGAAGTGAAGAAAATAAGAGAGACGAAAAGAAACAAGAAGGAATCACGAAAAATAATTAAAGAACAAATTAAAGCAAAAAAGGAATAAATTAAGAAGAAAGAAGAGAGCTTTAACAGAGAAAATATCTGAGGAACGTATGGAAGGTGGAAAGAGAAACAAACTGCGAAGAATGGAAAAGGGAAAGAAAGGAAGAGACAGTACTGCAGATACGGACACGCTCCAGTTCTGTATTGCCAAAGCGGGGAGTATTCCTTGCCGGCCCTGCTCCAGTGCTTTAAAAGAAAAACTATTGTCTCACTGTAATTCTCGTACAATTTTCCAGGCATCGATCTCCAGTCATTCCAGTCCCAATTAAGCAGTACTATAGCCAGATACTCAAGCGCTTGATGATTATAGTGGTCATAATGATGCTAGGTGCAAAGATATAGCTTATTAATCAGAGAGGTTGAACGGAAACCACAAAAAGCAGCCTTCGTTATACGGGGTGAGCTCTCTTCGTTATATTCCGTGAAGTAATTATGTAGTATATAAATGACTTTTTATTTGTCACCCGGGGCGTGAGGTTTCTCAATCAGGTGTCATTACACCCAACCGAACGCAGATACCCTCTGGGTGTAATCACTCCACGATATGAGACCCTATCTGCAGCGTTATAAATACTTGAACCCACTTTTAAAACCCAGTAAAAGTGCTTCATTAACTTCTCTGTCCACGTCGAGTTAACTACCTTCGTTATCTGCTCTAAGGGAATACAAAGCCCTAGGGAAAATTCTGTCCCTCTGGCCTCCTTTCCCTGTTAAAAAGAGGCTAGGAGAGGACATTTTTCTATACTGTAACATGGTCACCACAGTTACTGGATTCTTTGAAGTTAAAATACCTGTAAGATTATAATTCTTGTACTTAATTTCATGATCAAATTTGATAACACAAAATTGCTCCAATCATCACTCCTCCAGTATAATAATTGAGACGAAAAAGTAATAACGAATTAAGTAATCTGTTATTGCCAAAATTTGTCGTGAAAATGACATAATAATTTCTTTATTGTAAGCATATACTTTTCGCAATATCTTAAAACTCCTATTTTGCGTAATTCTGTACTAAATATGAAGGGTTCAGAACCATAGTAGGCCAAGCCCCATTTACTAAAACCGTAGAAAACAAGAGTTAAAATGAAGTTATTACCATAATTCAATGGAAATATATGGCAAGTAATATAAAATATATATACACATTAAAACTAAATGATATATTAATCTTCATTAAATTATGGTATTCACTTAACTTTAACCCTTGCTTTCTCCGTTTTTAATAAATGGCGCTTGGCACACTATGGCTCTGAACTCTTCATATATTGTGCGCAACCAATGCCTAACATGTAGGGTAAGGAAAGGTATTTTCGTGATAATTTTTGCAAAAGCTTTCAAGAGCATGCCTAGTGTAGAAAATAATTCTAGGCGTCTGCTAGTAATACTGCATTGTTTCACGGATGGCGAAACATGATTGATTCCATCTTAGTTTGTTTGTGCTGGCCATGACAGAAAGTTGTATTGTGCGCTCCGTATTTTCTTAAGAATTTCGATAGTTATTTTAACTGTTTCTAATATTGCAGTGATTACTGTGTACATATTAAAAAGTAAGAACATACTTGTTCTATACTTTAGTACTTGAGTGCCTCTAACTGTTGATAATATCACGAAAATACCTTTCCTTACCCTATAGCCTATAATGTTAATACACTTCTGCTGAAATAGTCATTTCAGTTCGAATAAATAAAAGGAGTCATACGTGGTGTGTCTAAAAAGTTCGGTGAATGGTGTCATCTGAACGGCAACTTGGCGCATGTGCTTGCGCATGCGCATGGTTCTTCAGAGACTTGGGGAGAATCGATACACAGCATGCAATGCATGTGACTGGCAGTGTAAACAGACTGCGACCAGTTGAACGTAGTCAGTGTGAGAGGAAGTGTCACAGCGCAATGGAGCAACGTCTAAACATCAAATTCTGCTACAAATTGGGGAACACTGCAACGGACACACATGGAATGTTGGTGAAAGTGTACGGGAGGGAAGCCGTGAGCAGAAAATGTGTTTACGAATGGTTTAAACGCTTCCGTGAAGGGAAGGAAACAATTGAGGATGAGCCACGTTCAGGTCGGCCATCGACAAGCAGAACCCCAGAAATGATCGAGGAAGTGCGACAAATGCTGGAACAAGATCGGCGACTGACTCTAAGATTGATTGCGGAGGAATTAGACGTTAGCAAGGACACGGTGCACACCATCGTCCGCGATGATTTGGAAGATGTGCTTCCGATTTGTGCCGCACAAGCTCAAAGACGAGCAGAAAGCAAAACGGATGGAAACTTCAGGTGATTTCATTTCCATGTGTGACCAAGATCCATTGCTTCTTAAAACCATCGTCACGGGAGATGAGACCTGGTGCTACCAGTTCGATCCGGAATCAAAACGGCAATCGATGTCATGATGTTCACCGACTTCCCCGCGACCAAAAAAAAACCGTCTGCAAAAATCCAAGGTGAAAACACTGTTGATCGCTTTCTTCGACAACAGCGGCATCATCCACAAGGAATTTGTTCCTGCAGGTCAAACCATTAATGCTGCATGTTACCAGTCCGTTTTGAACCGATTGCTACAGCGTATCCGGCGGGTTCGGCCATAGTTGCACAGGACTGGAAAATGGATGCTGCTCCATGACAATGCCCCTGCACACTGTGCGATCCGTGTGCGCCAATTCCTGGCTCAGAAGATGGTAACTGTTCTTGAACACCATCCATACTCCCCTGATCTGGCCGCCTTCAAGCGGGTAATTGGATCGAACTGGTAGCACCAGGTCTCATCTCCCGTGACGATGGTTTTCAGAAGCAATGGATCCTGGTCACACATGGAAATGAAATCACCAGAAGTTTCCATCCGTTTTGCTTTCTGCTCGTCTTTGAGCTTGTGCGGCACAAATCGGGAACACATCTTCCAAATCATCGCGGACGATGGTGTGCACCGTGTCCTTGCTAACGTCTAATTCCTCCGCAATCAATCTTAGAGTCAGTCGCCGATCTTGTTCCAGCATTTGTCGCACTTGCTCGATCATTTCTGGGGTTCTGCTTGTCGATGGCCGACCTGAACGTGGCTCATCCTCAATTGTTTCCTTCCCTTCACGGAAGCGTTTAAACCATTCGTAAACACATTTTCTGCTCACGGCTTCCCTCCCGTACACTTTCACCAACATTCCATGTGTCTCCGTTGCAGTGTTCCCCAATTTGTAGCAGAACTTGATGTTTACACGTTGCTCCATTGCGCTGTGACACTTCCTCTCACACTGACTACGTTCAATTGGTCGCAGTCTGTTTACACTGCCAGTCACATGCATTGCAAGCTGTGTATCGGTTCTCCCCAAGTCTCCGAAGAACCATGCGCATGCTCAAGCACATGCGCCAAGTTGCCGTTCAGATATGACACCATTCACCGAACTTTTTAGACACACCACGTATACTGTATATACAAGGTGTTTCTACAAAGCGGGCGTTTTTGTTAGCTGTGCCAAATTTTCTCTTCATGGTGTTGCCAACACTTAGCAACGATAATTTCTTTAATAAAATTACGCCATTTGCACAACATGAACGTATCGGTGGGAGTAGATCTCAACGCGCAGTTGAGGCATTTAAAAAAATTGTTATTGTTCAATCGCTGCTGGAAGAGAACATCAGCGTCATTTTCATTTTAGGAGGCATGATCCCGTCCCCTCTGAACATGCAATCAGATTATGAGTGCAAAAATTTAAGCTATGGGACGTGTTTTGAAGAAAAAATCTACAGATGGCCACCGGATTATTTGGACACAAGAAACAACCACACAATCAAAAATGTTGTTATACAAAGTATAAAACGTACTGAGAGACAAATGTCGTCAGTAATGTTGATCTCTAATGTTAGTGTGCGGTAAAATCTTATGTGACGATCTGAAGTTGCAAAGGCTCAAAATACCGATCGTCCAACAATTAAAGTAGGGTAATTTTTAACAGGGAATTCATATCAGTGTTGAAATTTTGACTAAGATTAATGAAGATCAAGCTTTTTTTTTACATTCATTGTGGATGTCTGAAGAGACACACTTCCAAGTAAGCAGTTTTGTTTGTCGTTATGGTCTTGGAAAAATTCCCATCAACGGCAACAATTTTTGTATACTTTGGAGATGAGTTTTTTTTTTTTTTTTTTTTTCAGAAAAATAGTATGTATGGCTACACTTCAGTATAATTAATTTGAAATAAGTGCACAATTTCAATGGGCCTATAATCTTACTATTTTCACTCAAATCATTACAAAAATGCATCACAGATTACATGACAAAATGCTTATGAACTATAAAAAACATTAATGTACTCAGTGGCATATTTTCCAGTTTACTTGGAAAACATATCATCTCTCGAACATGACATAGTCTTTTTTTCAAACTAAGTAGTGCATTCATGGTACAATATATCCTATATTCAATACAAGAATATGATTTATGTTCGGCTCAAACGATGTATTTATCTCTAAAGAACAGAAATCTGAAATCAAACACATGGAAGAAGAAAAAAAAGTGGAGATAGTGATTTTCGAGCCCATTGATTCAATTGACATAATAGGACTGTCACAGAATCTCATTAAAGGTGCATCTACACGATTCAACTTTTCTTTCAAGTTTACGCATTCAAGCAATGCATGCAAAATTGAACCGTTCAGAGCAAAAGTGGTGTAAGTCAGAAATGGGTAATGAGCAGGGAACGGATTTATATGGACTAAAAATATATGAAATATGTAAATATATATGTAGTTATTTTTACCAAAATATGGAATTAAATATGGATTTTTACCAAAATATGGAATTAAATATGGACTTAAAATTATAAAAAAATGACTATGTACGTTAAATATTGGTACATTTTAATCAAACTAAACAAAAAATATAATGGACGTACCTTATCTTCCAATGTAGTTTCAACAAAACACAATTTTTATTGTCTGTTACCATAACAATAGGTTACAAACATTTCTTTCAAGTGCTGAAAAGTGAATCTTCTTCTATTGTCTCTGAGGATAGATTTATACTGACTAAAAGAGCGTTCGACGTCACAAGAAGTAACTGGTACATAATTCAATTTCACAATGTCTGCTGGGGATAAGTCCAAGTTAATCTTCACTGTTGATTCACCACTCATCACAGCAACAACCTTTTGTAGTTCTTCATATCCAGGGTTTTTTGAAAGTACAGTGTCCACCTTAGCTCTTACTGCATCTGCAACTTTACCTCTACCACGATTCAGTTGTTCCACAGTACTATTTATAATTTCAAAACTTTCAGATAGTGAAAGGTGCCTATTTTGGAGACTTTTGAGCGTTTTTATGATGCATGAAAATGTATGCTGAATGTGAGCTAAGTCATTCTTCACACTTATGTCACAGGTAACTGTTTTCGCAGTATCAATTGAGACTGCATCTTCAGAGTCCAATGCAAGGAGAACATTGTTAATAGAGTCTATATGTTCGGCATAATATTCAACTGCTTCTAGCCATGTACCCCATCTAGTTAAAATTGGCTTTGGTGGCAATGGAATTTCAGGGTACATTTCTTTCAACACGTTAACTCTACTGGGAGCTTTGAGAAATACTTTTTTCACTGATGAAATCAACAAATCTACTTTAGGCAAATTGTCTCTGACCACTTCTGCCACACGATGAAATGCATGCGCCACACAAGTAAAATGAGTCAATTTAGGATATACAACAGATAATGCTTGTCCAGCTTTGACCATATAAGGGGCAGCATCGCTAATAAAGAATAACACATTATCGTACATAATACCCTTTGGCCACAGGATACCCATAGCTTCGTTGAACAGTTTAACTATAGTTTTGTTATTGCACTTTTCTAGAACATCACAATGTAAAAGAATTCGTTCAGAATATTGTTCACTTAACAAACCGATAACTACATTACCAACAAGTCTACCTTCTTTGTCGGGAGTCTCATCAATGGAAACCCAAATTGAACTATCTTTAATTTCATCTCTTATCTTCTGTATTGTCTCATCGTAGATGGATGGAGCATACGTCTTCCTAAGTGTTGACTCATCCGGGATTGTATGTTGAGTATATTTTTCAAGGAATTCCCTGAAGACCTTATTCTTTAGTTTGTAGAGAGGAATATCAGCAGAGATGAGAGAACGGCACAGGTCGATGTTAAACTCAGATCTTACATTCGATGTTGTTGGTTGTGTTAAAAACAATTGTCTCTGCTTGGAATTTAGTTGTTTGTTGGCCTGATGTTTACTAGTTGTAATGTGTTGTTGCACCAGGAACTTTTGTGTAGATGATACTGCACACTGACACAAATTACAAAATAATATTTTATTGTCAGTTGATAAACCATCTTCTTTAAATTCTGAAATGTAACTTGTTAGTTTTGATTTTAAATTGACTGAATGACGTACTTTTGGCATATTTACCGTCTTTATAGTATGATTTACAAAACTGAACCTATGTGTACTCTGACTGGCATTTAACTGTTGAGCTGCACAACTGAAGTCTGTTAAAAATTTTAAATTAAATTAATACAGTTTTGTAACTTACTTTCCCATTGTTGATAGGACTGCTAATTTTCAAATAACTCTGATGTTAAAGGGATTACTGAACATGTGTTTAAATCTCTATTGTTGAAATGTATTTTTAAAAGTTAATGGAATTTTGTTTTGTTTTATTGTTAAACCTAATATAATATGGACTGTTTTATATGAAATATGGAAAATATATGGAAATTAACGAAAATATGTACTAAACTCTAAAATATGGAAAAATATGGAAAATAAAAGTAGGATTTTTCAACCCTACACATTGTGAAACATAAAGATAATGCAAAATATAAATTATATTAGCTTTATAAGTAAATATGTATTTACATATAAATCCTTTCCCTGGTAATGAGGGTTAAAGTAAACATTCTGTAAAATACAGCACAAAGTAGCAATTAATATTCAATTTATTTAAACTATTAGTAGCCAGTGGATAGCAAGAAAGACATATTAATTGCTACTTTGCATTGTATTTTACAGAATTTTTATTTTAAACCTCATTATCCAATTTTGACTTACACCACTTTTGCTCTGAACGGCTCAATTGATGTTTAATATTAATTAATGTATATAGGCCTATATAGACCTGCTGTACGTGATGAAGATGACATTGAAAACGGCGCACCACGTAGAAACAAAATCTTCATGCATCTTAATTGAACGCACATTTTGATCTCGATTCTTTCAGTATTCTTCCCAGATTGCATGCGTACGCGCATGGAAAATTGAGTCGTGTAAATGCAGCTTAAGTGAGAGAGACGTATGCATTCTTGCTGTAATACAGTAGACTGTTTTGCCGCCTTCTCTCTATTTGATTTGGACATGTGCCCGCAGATAAACTGTAGTATACAAAGGTCAGCTTCTTTCAGAAATCAGTTAAAAAGCATAATCCTTTCGTGACATTTCCATGTAAATAAGATGTTATGTTTGCAAATGAACGTGATGTGATGTCCTGGACTTCGATCCACAAGACCTTTTATTATTTTCTGCTTCCATTCATGGAAGCAATTATTATGATCTGCATAAATAAATTACGTCTATACTTACTTGAAGCTAACATAAAATCGCGTCTACAAGTAGCGTAGTTTATTTTCACTGAATACGTAATGCATTTTATCTCTCTTAATAGTATTTTAATATCTCGAGCTTTTTTTTTTCCTCCGGAAATATCGCTTACGACCAATAAAATAATGTAGTTGATACCAAAAGGTGTCATTGGTTAGGCATTCTCTTTTATTGCCAGAACGTGTCTCACTTGAAAAGTGGTATTTTAAAATATGCTGTATGAATGAATGAACGAAAGAAACAAAGAAAGAAATGAAGATGGAAGAAAGAAAGGGAGGAAGAAAGGAAATGAGCAACAAGAAAGGAAGAAGAAAAATAGAGGAAAAAAGGAAGAAAGAAAGACAGGAAGAAAGAAAGAAAGGAAAAAAGGAAGAAAGAAAGGAAGAAAGGAAAGAAGAAAGGATGGAAGGAAGGAAGAAATAAAGGAAAGAAGGAAAAAAGGAAGGAAAAAGAAAGCTAAAGAAAAGGGAAGGAAAGAAGAAAGGAAGAAAAACAGGAAGGACTAAAGAAAGGAAAAAAGGAAGGAAATAAGATAGGACGGAAGAAAGAAAGAAGGAAAGGAAGAAAGAAAAAATAGGAAGGAATAAAAAAGGAAAAGGAAGAAAGAGAGGAAGGAAAGAAGAAAGGAAGAAAGGAAGGAAGAAAGTAAAAAGGTAAGGAAGAAAGAAAGGAAGAAAAACAGGAAGGAATGAAGGAAGAAAGAAGGGCAGGAAGAAAGGAAGAAAGGAAAAATGTAAGGAAGAAAAAGCAGGAAGGAATTATGGAAGAAAGAAGGGAAGGAAGAAAGAACAGAATAAAGAAAGGAAAGAAGAAAGGATGGAATGAAGGAAAAAATAAAGGAAAGAAGGAAAAAAGGAAGGAATAAAGAAAAAAGGGAAAAGGGAAGGAAAGAAGAAAGGAAGAAAAACAAGAAGGACTAAAGAAAGGAAGAAAAAGGAAAGAAATAAAGGACGGAAGAAAGAAAGACAGAAAGAAATAAAGGAAGGAAGAAAAAAAGAAAACATAGGAAGGGATAAAAGAAGGAAAAGGAAGAAAGAGAGGAAGGAAAGAAGAAAGAAAGAAAGGAAGAAAGAGATTAAAAAAGAAATGATGGAAAGAAGGAAGAAAGAAAGGAAAGAAGGAAGGAATAAAGTAAGCAAGGGAAAAGGGAAGGAAAGAAGAAAGGAAGAAAAACAGGAAGGACTAAAGAAAGGAAGGAAAGAAGAAAGGATGGAAGAAAGAAAGACAGGAAAAAAATAGGAAGGAATAAAGAAAAGAAAAGGAAGAAAGAGAGGAAGGAAAGAAGAAAGGAAGAAAGGAAGAAAGAAAGAAAGGAAGAAAGGAATGAAGAAAGAAAGAAAGGAAAAAAGAAATGAAGAAAGGAAGGAAGATAGAAAAGAAGAAATTAAAGGAAAAAAGGAATGAAGAAAGGAAGGAGAAATGTAAGGAAGATACAAAGGAAAAAGGAAATAAGAAAAAAGGAAGAAAAACGGGAAAGAATAAAGAAAGAAAGGGAAAGGAAGAAGGAAGGGAAGGAAGGAAGAACAAAATAAAGGAAGGAAAGAAGAAAGGACGGAAGGAAGGAAGAAAGAAATGAAAGAAGGAAAAAAGGAAGGAATAAAGAAAGCTAGGGAAAAGGGAAGGAAAGAAGAAAGGAAGAAAAACAGGAAGGACTAAAGAAAGGAAGAAAACAGGAAGGACTAAAGAAAGGAAGGAAAGATGAAAGGATGGAAGAAAGAAAGAAAAAATAAAGGAAGAAAAGAAATAGGAAGGAATAAAGACAGGAAAAGGAAGAAAGAAAGGAAAGAAGAAAGGAAGGAAGAAAGAAAGGAAGTAAGGAATGTAGAAAGAAAGAAAGGAAGGAAAGATGTAAGGAAGAAAGAAAGGAAGAAACAAAGGAAAAAAGGAAGAAAACGGGAAGGAATAAAGAAAGAAACGAAAAGGAAGAAGAAGGGAATGAAGAAAGGGCAAAATGAAGGAAGGAAAGAAGAAAGGATAGAAGGAAGGAAGGAAGGAAGAAAGAAAGGAAAGAAGGAAGGAATAAAGAAAGGAAGGGAAAAGTGAAGGAAAGAAGTAAGGTAGAAAAACAGAAAGGAATAAAGGATTGAAGGAAAAGGAAGAAAGGAGAAAGGATGGGAGAAAGAAAGGAAGGAAAGAAAGAAGAAAGAAAGGAAGGAATAATGAAGAAAGAAAGGATGGAAGGAAGGAAGAAAGAAAGAAAAGAAGGAAGAAAGGAATGAAGAAAGAAAGGAAGGGAAAAAGGAAGGAATAAAGAAAGGAAGGAAAGACGATACGGAGACAGGAAAAAAGAAATAAAGAAAGGAAGGAAAAAGGAAGAAAGAAAGGAAGGAAAAAGGAAGAAAGAAAGGAAGGAAAAAGGAAGAAGGAAAGGAAGAAAGAAGGGAAGGAAAAAAGGAATGAAGAAAGGAAGGAAAAATGTAAGGGAGAAAGATAATAAGAAACAAAGAAACCAAGGAAGAAAGAATGAAAAAGGAAAGAAAAAAAAGAAGGATGGAAGGACGAAAGAAAGGAATAAAGAAAGGATGAAAACAGAAAAGGTGTAAGAAAGGAAGTACGAAATGAAAGTAGAAAGAAAAGAAGGAAAAAAGAAAGGACGGAGCGAAAAAGAAAGGACGGAACGAAAAAAAGAAAGGAAGATAGAAAGAAAAGAATAAAGATAAATAGGAAGAAATAAAGGATGAAAAATATAAAGAAAATAAGGAACAGAGAAAGAGACAGAGAGAGAAAGAGAAGAAGACAAAAAGAAAGAAATAGGTACTTTGAGAAAGAAAGAAAGAAAGAAAGAAAGAGAAAGAAAGAAAGAAAGAAAGAAAGGAATAAAAAAAAACAAACAAGCAAAGAACGAATGATTTTAATGCTGGTGGGGAAGTATAGGTTGCTTTCTTTGTGTGTACTATAAGTTTTGCGTAAATTTTGAGTTTTAAAACATCTAGGTTTTTTTTAGTTCACGTAATATACTCATATTTTGGTGACAGCAATCGATTATTCCTTCTCTCGTACTTCTAGCTACTGTCATAGTACGTAAGCAAGACTCATCTCCACCTTCTCACGAAGATATTCGTACATTCTAGTGACAAATAGATTATGGATCCACTAATTTATTTTCTTAGTTGATCAGTACACTCCAATCTAAAGAAATCAGTAGGCCTATGTATGTATGTATGTATGTATGTATGTATGTATGTATGTATGTATGTATGTATGTATGTATGTATGCAAACTCTGTTTCTCTACTTGCCCATTTACCTACCGATTCATCTAAAATCTATATCTAGCTGTTTGTAACATGTAATTGATATTGTTAGGAGTAATTAGTCCTCTGCATCAAGTGTCCTATATTTTCCAGTATCTGTGACGTTCTCGTCAGCTTTCATGTCAAGTTTGATATCATCTCTATTTTTGCTTACTTTTCACGGGTCATATACTCAAGCTCCAATCTATTAGATATTAATTAATTCTCTAGTTCGCAATGACGATTAGAACACTTTATTTCCTACTGATGGGGTCGAGGTCGCTTCTTGTTATTTACTTCTGCCGAGTATTACCATCCACTCAAGGAATTACAGACGAGCACAGCCCATAGTATAATCACAGTCTTCTAGTATAGTCACGAAGCTTGAGTTTATGAGGGTACTAGAAACAATAGACTGTGCAGGTACTATTTCGCATTGTCCGTAATGAGGCGATAGTAGCGATCCTAGAGGTTAGCATCTATCTATGGATGCATATGTACTACGTATTGAGCTTCGTGACTGCATGTACTAGACTGTGATATAATTATGTAGACTTTACCTCAATCAGCTGGTGACAGCAAATCATTAATTTATCATTAAATTTTTTATTATGTAGCTATAATGTTGCAACCTTGAAGTAATATTTATTTATTTATTTATTTATTTACTATTTGAAAAATCATAGAAACTAGCAGGTTTCATAACATCTAATACGGCCATATTGAAACTGCATATTGTTACAATATAAAACATATAACTCTGATCCCAGACGTGTAGGGTGTGGATATAGTCTGTGATGTGGACATGGTGCAAATACCTAAAAATCCTGCACCACGTTGATCACTGTGAAAGTCTGAAATTCAGATACTTGGTTGATTCGTTCATTGATAGATTACTTGATTGATACCAGGGCATTCCATAAGTAATGACAACAATGCTGTAAATCAGTGCTCCTAGCGGTGTCCATTGGAATCTTGTAATATCTAACCACGGCCGACTTGATGTTCCCTTCGCTTCTCTTACATGTAACGGTGCAGTGATTCTTTCATAAACCTACACTATTGAAAGCCTCGAAGTAACCATATTTTGTAAATATTGTAATTACAATATTTCTGATTTGTAGTAAGTAATACAGCCATAAAAATTGTTCAGTAGACACAAACAAAGATGTTTCATAAAATCCAAGTTGTAAGAGGAAAAAGAGCAACTCAGTGCTTTAATAATAATAATAATAATAATAATAATAATAATAATGATTTATTTTAGCTGGCAGAGTTAAGGCCGTAAGGCCTTCTCTTTCACTCAACCAGCTTTACGGCATTACAAGGAGCTTGTGGGAGAGAAGTCCTACCATACCGATCTATTGCAAGATGGGTGGAAGCGAGGCATTCGCTTTAAATAAGGAGTTGACATCCAAGAGCTTTAGTTCGATCAGTGATAGAGATATCCAGAAAGGATGCTGCAGATGGAGTCCGCCATCTTCCAAGGATTTGGCAACGTATTGTTGACATGGCAGGGGACTATATTTTAAGTGTGTAATGACAAAAATAACCTAAATTAATTTAGTGTGAAACAGTAACTATGTTGCTATTACTTTTCGAATGCCCTAGTAGATTTATCGTTTGAACGAATGATCGGTTGGTTCATTGGTGAATGATTGGGTGATAGCCTATTTTTAGTTTCGTTCATTCATTTATTGGTTTATATATTAATTAATTAATTTATAGGGTTATTCATTGATTTATTGGGGAACTAATTTCTTGATTTATAGTTGGCTGATTTATCAATTCATTGATTTATTGATTCATTCAACTTTGTGTGGATAGGCGGATGAAAGGACAGACAGACGGAGACTGTGCAAGACAGCAAGAGAAACAGAGAGACTAAAAATAAAATGTACCACTTCTCAGAGAAAATTGTAGCAAATTGTACCAAACTATTTTATTGTTTACTTAAGGTACCAGAGTTCTTAATCGACCGAGGCGAGTGGAGCCGCGGGCGTAATGTGAACTATCGCGATGCGTTATTACGAACTCACGGCTCCAGGTTGCAGGACTCCACTGGCCTTGGTCCAGTAATAACAATCGCTTGCATTCAAGCAACATATTACAAATTTTCAGAAAAACATTAATACGTAACAGAAAACTGCCATTAATTTGTTGTCCCTTTACTTTATTTACAGCAACACGAGTTTATTTTTGTACATATACCGTTTTCCCATGATAAATTCTATTAATTATGTCTTCGCGTCAATAATAATAATAATAATAATAATAATAATAATAATAATAATAATAATAATAACAATAATAATAATAATTTATTGCTAGAACAAAAATACATATTGTTTTTATATAAACATCTCTCTAACAGTCCCAGAATACATACTCGTACTCAGGGAGCATTCCACAAAATTTAAGACATTTTAATTAATTAACAGAATAAAAATTAAAAATAGAAAGAGTAAAACACAGATATTACAGTAATTGAAATATATTTTCTCCCTGAACAATAATTTTTAATTGATTTTCTTCAAATAAGGAGCATTAGCAAATTTAATGTAATTTAGCTGTTATCTTGTTACAGGGATATTTCAGGGTTGTTGTAATTTATAATAGCATCCCAAGTTTATTTTTTATATCTGGAGTTAAATTATCATATTTAATTATAACATCATTCGTAAAATGTTTCAGTTTATCATATAATTCATTACTAGATTTTGAAAGTGAAAGTTATAGGCCTATAATGATCTGTTATCACGCCTTCATAGACACCTGGTAAAAATTTCATGGAATTATTGGAATTTTTTTTATAGAATTATGATTTAAACAAGAATTTGTAGTCTACGATCTAGTAGTGCCATATAAAACCCTGTTGTAACAGAGTTCAAGCATAACATTTAAATGTTTATGACCATAATAATATAAATAGTTTTCAAGAATTTGTATGTTGTTACCAAAAATAATGTGAGATTCAAAATGTTCGTGAACTTGTAAAAATTGTTCAAATGCATTTATGAATCCGTTCATACAAAGATTAGAAATAGGAACATATTTTCAGGATCACAGTAAAAAAGACCATTGAAGAAAAGGAAAAAATTTCATAGTAATTTTGAAAGCAATTCATGTACTTATATTACCAATTACTAGAATCAGTTTCAAGCTGATCGTGCTAATTTATATCAAAGTGTACCAAAAAATCAACTATAGTCTACCTACCGGCCTACAGATCATTTAAAATAGTACTAAATTCGTACAATTGTACCAAAATTGGCAACACTGTTAATATTATTGTCAACGACCAACAGTGGTTTTAATCAGCTTTTATCTGAATATAATAAAATTCGGAATATAATTAATAAATTGCTTCTAAAATTAAATTTTTCCTTTCCTCCGGTAGTCTCCTTTACTGAAAATAGGTTCCTGTTGTTGACGCGATGATATAATTAATCGAAGTCACTGCAAGAATGATGGATGTCACTTTTTTGTCGAAAATGAACCAAGACTGTCAATGCATAGCTTAAGACATATAGGATGTACATAGAGAGTTATATGGCATTAACACTGACAGTAATAATCGGAAAATCACAGTTAAGCTTTGAGCGCTAAGCATTTCAAACTTTCAATTGCTTCTCCTGGAAAATATATTCCAAATGGCATCCATCATTCTTGCAGTGGACTCTTCATATGTAAAAAATAAATACTATTCATGTTACTGCAAATAATGGTGAAGGAAGAACAAAATTTATGTTAGTTTTCCCCAGAATGTCTAATTTGTTGGACGAATGTAAGAGATTGGTAAATTTGGTACATTAAATAAACAAAAAATACAGTAAGTACATTATTTTTGTCTCAGATGGCGCTGTGATGTTAGTTTGCAAATGTGTACATAGATGGCGCTGTGATTGAGGGCTTTACAAATTCTCAAAATTGCACGCGCGCAAATAGCCGTGCAACGGTGCATCGAGGTGAATAGTACTGCTGTGAGGTAGCCAAATACATCTTCCGCTATTATTGCATTAAGTCTAGGGAGCGGAACTAGACTGCGGAGCCTGAGTCGAAAGGTTACGCAGTTTAGCAATCGATATTTTTTTGTTCTAACCTTCAGAATAGTGTTGTTTAGATAATTAAAAAATGCGTTTGTTATAATTTGTTAGGCTATATTAGATAAATAAAATCTTAGGTTGACATAACATGTAAAGAATGATAATTGTGTGGTATCGATAATGAACGGAACTTAACTTTGTTAACTTTAAGTTTTACTCAACTTGTATACGGATTATTCCATCTCAAATCGACCGAAATATAGAAAAAATTGACCTTGCAATTTTTAAATACAATGAAACTTTTTTCTGTCCGTTGACAATTGTGATACAATGCTTTGTGCAAAGTTTGAGGCATCAGAACTTCATAGTGTTTAAATTAAAAATATTTAAATTTATCGTATTTTCATAAAATTAGCAACTTTATACTGTTGTGGCTCCGAAACCCTTTCACCCAATGATCAAAATCATGGTTTATTTTGATGCTGAGAAATTCAAGTTTATATTGACATGTAAACAGTTTTTCTAACTTTTTATGGAACTGGAGAAATTTAGGTTTTTCTTCATTAAGACGCCTTTGACCACGAAAAAATATTTTTAAAATATATGGTTAGATTCCGCACTGAAAGTACAAATAAACACATTTTTTACTGATGCACCGTTGATAAGAAAGTATTGAAAATATCAAATAAAGAAAATAAATAGTACGCGTGAAGTAACCAGCTGACTGTGAGGCGGGAGCTAGCCGAGACATGCAAGCCAGGAGACAAACACGTGATGTTTCGTCTAGTAGCGCATAGCTGGGCTAGCTTTATCACAAGTTTTCATAAACACAGGAGTAAAATGACGCCCAACGTTCGTTTATCTTCAGCTCTCGGCCAGTGCGTGCGGTACTGCGCTATTCAAGTCTAGGTGTGTGAAAATAATTTATTTAATACCCTCGAAACTTATTGCCGAGCCACTAAGCAAACAATGCCGAAGTCCTTCTTAATAATGCAAGTTTTTCTCTCAATATTTTTTACATTTTTACAAATGGACGAAAAACCTAAAAGTAAGTAAAATCAGATTATCTGTCTCTCTGTATACAATAAAAATAAGGATTACTTCTTAACATAACCTACCAAATGTCAGCTTCAAAATGAGCTCTCGTTCAATGTTCTGCAGTAAATGGTTCCAGAGTTCTGAGCGCTGAAAGAGGCTTGTTTTTATAAAATACGCTAATTTGTCACTCAATAGTACGAAAACCGTTTGACTTTCGATAGTATATTTTTGAAAATGCACTGTCCTCAGCACCTTGTATAAATAGGGAAAAAATTAGAGTATTAAAAAAATGCGAAGTTTTTTCTGATCGATTTCATATGGAATAGCCCATATGTGAACGATTTTTTTCTATCTTTAAGTGTACAAAAAGAAAATTGCGTTCGAGTACTATTTTTTATTATAGCAAATTGTACCAAAAAATCAACTGTACATAACCAGCGTCCAGACGATTTAAAATTGTATCAAATTCGTGCAATTGTACCAATATTGGCAACACCTACCGTCGGCAGAGAGACAGATGATTGAGTAGATGGACGGATGAGATACTACAGATGCTAGATGTCTGAAAAAAGATTAATAAATAATAGATAAAACTGAACAGGTATAGAAACGAACAGTTCTGGGAAGAGAGTGATTCTGCAGTCAGCTGCTGGAGCCAGTCGAAGTATCTGCAGATAAGAAGACTGCCGCTATCAGACAAGGCGCCAGTCTGGTCCTAATCTGCAAGTGCGGACTAATCTGACATCAAGACAAAACACGCCCAAGGCCAGGAACGACCGCGCCAAATGGAAACACCTTCCGCACACTGACAGCAAAAACGTACAGTACTTCGTTCAAAGAATATTACAGGACATCCAGGAAATAGGTGAGACGATATGGAGCAATAGGAAAATTATGACAGAGGAAAAGGAAGTAAGCAGAGAAAACCTCCTAGAAAAGCCGTTCCATATACAGGTTACGTTAATTTGAAGTTGTTACTAAAATACCTTTTTTCTTTAGTTTTAAGGGTAAAAAAATATTACAAATAGAGAACGAACTATTTAGAAGTGTCATTTCTTTAATTGGCTAGTGTTTTGAAGCTAATAATGTGTTGTTAATTGCTTTGTACAGATTTTATTTTTCAACTTTTAACAAAAAATGACATCATTCTTACGAACGTATCACAAAAATTGTTACAGATAATACGACTTAGAAACTTGATTCTTTACAATTTAATTATGTACAGTCTTAAAGAATTTAAAACACTGGCGTGATTTGTAACAACTGTTGTGATAAATGGATAAGAAAATCCTGTGCGAAGCAACAATGGAATTCACAACACATGTTTAGCTTCACAATACTAGCTAATTAAAGAAATGTTACTCCTGACTAGTTCATTCTTTATCTGTAATATTATTTTACCCTTAAAACTCAGAATAATGATATTTTACAAACAACTTCAAATTAGTGTAATTCTGAAAATATTGAGATTAGGACAAATGTTTATATGACATTTTTTGCTCAGAATATCTTCGGAAATAAGCTCCGTAAGGGACGGTAAATCCTCGTGAATCACCCTGTATAGGGTTTTTAAAACACCTGATAGTTGCAAATGAAAATGATTGAGGAGATTTTGCACAAAAAGCTCAGACTCATCAAACCTTCTATTAATAATTAGAAAGGAATATTATATTTGTGGAAAGTGGAAACAAAATATTTTTTCGACTGTTGTGCGAGTTATGACGTCATCCAGACCATTTTAAAATGACATCCTATAGCTTTTTTAATTATCACCTGAAAGAGTACTGTATAAGTAGCCTAGTTGCAAAGAAAACCAAGTCCATTTTCTTCGAAAGTGGGGTTAAGAGTTATTCTTAAGGAAAATTGTATGTGGAATTCGAATTTGCTATTATTTTCTGTCAAAAGCGGACAAAAATGTGTTAAATTGCGTTTTAAAAACAAGCGTTTGTTACTACGATGACCACCTCCTAAGCGTATGTATGATAATTGCGGCCAACTCCACGCAGAGCCAATCAGAGGCTTGTATTAGGTCATGTGACTGAGCAGGTCGTTATGGGAGATGGGAGAGTATGTTAATAACATTGTTTCCTTTTTGTTTTGTGCAACAATGTTTAAAAGCAATAACTTTACTTTCAAAGCGTCAGTGAATTTCTGCAGTGTGTTTCTATAAATTGTAATGTGAAATTACTTTCTATTAAAAATATGTTTAGAACATTCTTTTATTTTTATTCTATGTAACAATGTTGTACAGCAATAACTTTACTTTCAAAGAGTCAGTGAATTTCAGCAGTGTTTTCTATTTATTGTATTGGAATTTTTTCAAATTAATTTCATGTGATTGCACTAATATAATGTACTTTTCTTAAAATAAATATGTTTCAGTTTATCCCTCAAGAGATAAAAGATATTGAAATTTTTAAACCACTCTGTTTCCCTATTCAAACACATGGGGTGTGCTGTCATTTATGTTATAAAAACAGCCAGCTCCCATTCTTTGTTAAAAAAATTGACGAAGTCCATTTTTATTTTTCAATTATCTCATTATATTTGGAAGATGAAATATTTAAATTAAGCAAATAATTTATTCTAAGCTGCCAACATACTGTAGAAAAAAAATTAAACTTTCTAAGGTGGCTTAAAAACTAATTAAAATAGTTTATGGCCCCCACTCAAAATGTTTGACAAATGGACATGGCCGTCTTTGTAACTAGGCTACTCAAACTACTAATAGGCCTATATAGGATACCCAAACGTCCTGGTTTAGCCGGTACAGTTCCAAATTTCTAACATTTGTCCCCTTATCCCGAAAGTGTTTCCTGGACACCAAATGTCTCGGTTTACCTACAAAGTAAAGGTAAATATAAAGTCAACCTCATGACAGGTCAAATCGTCTCAGAGGGTGGCGAGAAGTTAAGACTTCCTCCTTTATAGACTAGACTGCTGGTACGAAGATTTATGTTCTAGCAATAATGGTAAACTATTTCATGATACTTTAATGTTGTGATGTTACAACAATCCTAATTAAGTAATAGCAACCCCATGTAAATAGAAACCGCATCGTATCAATGTTTAAAATTACACTCCAAAATATTGTATCTTTGAAACAATACCGTATTTAAAAAATTGTTTTCTATTCTAAATAGCCAAATCTTTCACCACCTATCATTTCACAAAAACTTTTTGTAATATCCTGCATATTCTATTTCTGCTGGAAAAAAACTCACTTTTTCTCGCGAGATTTAAAATCCGACAACTTTAACTGTAAGATATAAATCGGTATTTATAATACTGTGCTCATTTCAACTCAAAAGTAGCCTACATTTCACTATCGTTTCTTTCGAATATGTTTCCAAGGCGACAGCCGAGGTATTGTACTTGAACTAGAGCGCCAAGTCGTCCATGCGACCTTGAGATTCGTGGCTGTGGAATTCATTGATTTCTCATTACGCGGAGTAATTTCCAATGAATATTAATGTACGCTGACCTATACGCCGCTTCACACAGTTGTGGCATGCTTATACTAGCTCCTAACATGATCTACCTTGAAGGAATGCAATATAACTTCAAATAAACTTATATCTGATCAAAAGCTACTAAACGACTTGAGAAAGCATTTGATAACTTTCTAACTATGTTTACTATGATTACTTAAAGAATTGTTTTCTTCAATAAAATTTCCCTTTTCGTGCCTAAATTTCCAAATTCCTCATTGGAGAACCACTTCTCATAATTTTACATTTAATGCAAAGGACGTCACAATGGCAATATGTGAAAAAAAAAAAAATAATAAAATAAGTTTCTGTTTGAAATAGGTTTTACACTTTATTCAAATTTTGAATAAATGCCGAAAGGAGAAAAATGGGTCAAGAAAAGGGGACGTAACCGAAGTGTGACTTGCATACAGTTTCAAAATTATTATAAAATAACACTTGCCGAAAGAGTTGAACACTGATACTTTGGAATATTAAATTTAAAGTGTCATTGCGCTTAAATCAGTATTTCTTTCAATTTAAACCACTTCGTTGTATCTGATCCCCTAAAGTCTTATTTTCTAAAATGTTGTCGATATTAACGGTTTTGGCGACATACGTCCTTTATCATCAACATCACTATAATATGATGTACTGGAGAAATGTTATGTTGGCCACTTAAGATTTTTATGCCCCTATACTTAAACTAACAGGTACAAACACTGTATTAATGAGGAAGCTTCTAAGATTTATATTTCCACTGTTGTTACATTCTAGAATATGGAAGAATAGCATTAACACTTTTTAAAGTGTTGTAAGATGTTTTGCGGTAGAAATAAAATGGATCTTCTAGTAGTACAAAGGCAAGCTGACATTGACATAGGGTAAATTAGCCTATAAAGAATGAATCGTAAGTAATGTCATAATTTCGGGGAGTTATTCTTTGAGATGTTTCAAACAAAAATTTTAATACAATTTTGCTCGTTTTTCTTCCTTTTCAAGATAAAAATTGTTTTATAAGAAATATTTCATAGCGTGTTTTCGGAAAAATATTGATTTAATTCACAATGCGCTCGGTCAATTTAAGAGAGCAATGTATTATGATAACAAATTATTAAAATAATTTTAGTTTTGTCCTTTGAATGTGCAGAAATTTAATCTGAACAAATGTAACTTTTCGTTCTGAAAAGTAATTTTAAAATATTACATTTTCAGATCAAATGTCTGCATATTTAAAGGAGAAAACAAAAATTCTTTCAATCATTTATTATCACAAATTCATAATACACTACCTACTGTCTGAAACTGACTGAGCGTATTAGGAATTAAATCAGTGGCTTTCCCAAAACACGCTATGTAATGTTTCATACAAAAGAATTTTTATCTCGAAAAGGAAGCAAAATTATGTGGAACATTTTGTTTGAAATATCTCAAGGAATAACCCCCTGAAATTAATGACCTTAATTATAGTTCACTCTATATATTGATACTAAATGAATTATCCATTTGCTTCTGTTAACGTAATGTTAAATAGTATGACAGCATTTTTTTTCCTCAATTTTTCGTACCTTTACCCTTCTACAATAAACATTCAATAAAAATATTTAAGTAATTCATAATGCTTCTGTAACTGTTATGAGCAGTTTTAGTTATTATTAAACATATTACTTTTTATTACTGAGAACAATGAAACAAATATATTAAAGATATATTTTTCCTGTGTTTATCATTCTTTGTGGACATTAATTAACACTATAATTTGTTTTATATAAAGCAATTTGGTTCGTAATAAGTACCACTGGTAAGTTACAGTAGCTCATTGGCCTACTGATTCAATCAGGATTCTTGTTCCAGTTTATTGTTTCCTGGTTACAAGGTATCAGCCAGTAAGAAGAGAAGGTGCAGATTTAGAACACTGGTAAACAACGTTTATTCAGTTAGGTTGTCAGAATGCACCACTATTCTAGTACTGAGGACTCAAGTATGGCAAAACAGAAACAAACCGATATGAACACAACCGTCAAATCTTTAAATATGTTACCTACTTCCTTTTCTAGAAGTCGACTTGTAACCTATTGACACAGCCACGCCTCTAAACAAGGGCGTTTTCACTTTCTTACACCCTATATTATATAGTAGCTCTATTCTCTTGAATGCATACATCTTCACATAATTTCAGGTGGGCTCCTGGGAGGTGCGCAGCCCGCAGGCCATACTTCTTATAACCGGTCACCGCCTGCTATAATGACGTTTTAATAATACAGTATATACTGTTTAAATGACGGCCAGATCAGGACTGTATTAATTAAAACAAGTTATCGTCATAGCAGCCGATAGCTTATGAAAGTACTATTAAAGAATTTCATTTCTGTACTCACTTGTTTCGAAACTACAGCAAATTGTGTTCACTTCAGGTATCTGGTAACGTACTGCAGGAAGCGCTTATTATATGCCAAGAAGGTAATAATATGGATAATAAAAATGTAATAATGGAAAATATTATCCTAGAACCCCAAAATGGATTTAGGAAAGGCAGATCCTGTTCCGATTGTATTTTTATTATTAACCAGATATTTGAGAAACATAGAGAATATAATATACCAACTTTTATACTGTTTGTAGACCTTGAAAAGGCCTTTGATAAAGTTAATAGAAATAAATTATGGAATATTATGAAACAGAAAGGAGTACCTCAACATTTAATAACAGTAATAAGAAGTTTGTATGTAGAAAACAAGATATTGGTTGAAACTGGAACGAGACATAAAAATGATATAACGGCAACCATAAATAGAGGTGTAAGACAGGGTTGTCCACTTACGCCTTCCCTCTTTAATGTTTATATTGACGATGCCATATTTCATTGGCAGACAAATTTAGATTCACATTTTAAAATACAAGAACAAATATTAGATACGTTACTTTTTGCTGACGACCAGGTTCTCATTTCTAGCTCAGAAAATGATTTACAGAAGGCCACATTTCAACTAAGTAATATTCTTAAAAATTATAATCTTAATATATCTACAAAGAAAACTAAAGTTTTAGCTTTTAAAGGGCCAGATACCTTACGAGCAAAAATTATTTTGGATGGGAAACCTATTGAGCAAGTAAATAATTTTAACTATCTAGGCTGTAATATCTCCTATTTTAAGAAGGAAGATCTTTTTAATAAACTTAGTAAATTTAATTTTATATGTGGCACAATAAAGAGATCCCTGAAATACACTAGAAGAAAAACCAAACTAAAATTCTATAAGGTTATGGCTGTGCCTTTATTGCTGTATGGTAGTGAATTTTGGACTTTAACCAAGAAAGAAGAAAAAACTATAGAAGCAGCTGAAATTAGGTTTTTACGTAGTGTAGCCGGTTGCACACTTTTGGATAAAAGAAAAAGTGAAGATATCAGGAATGAATTAAATATTTTTAAACTGATGGATAAAATAGAGCAATATAGGAACAATTGGAAGGAGCATGTTCAGAGTATGAAACCAGGCCGAATACCAAAAATTATTTTAGAGTATAATCCAGAGGGTAGAAGAAGTGTTGGTAGGCCAAAGAAGAGATGGATACAACTTTTTAAATGAAATCTATGAGACCGGAACGAGCCTAAATGGCTTAAGCCGTGAAATGATGATGATGATGATGATGATGATGATGATCAGGGAAAGGATTTATATGTAAATACATATTTACTTATAAAGCTAATATAATTTATATTTTGCATTATCTTTATGTTTCACAATGTGTAGGGTTGAAAAATCCTACTTTTATTTTCCATATTTTTCCATATTTTAGAGTTTAGTACATATTTTCGTTAATTTCCATATATTTTCCATATTTCATATAAAACAGTCCATATTATATTAGGTTTAACAATAAAACAAAACAAAATTCCATTAACTTTTAAAAATACATTTCAACAATAGAGATTTAAACACATGTTCAGTAATCCCTTTAACATCAGAGTTATTTGAAAATTAGCAGTCCTATCAACAATGGGAAAGTAAGTTACAAAACTGTATTAATTTAATTTAAAATTTTTAACAGACTTCAGTTGTGCAGCTCAACAGTTAAATGCCAGTCAGAGTACACATAGGTTCAGTTTTGTAAATCATACTATAAAGACGGTAAATATGCCAAAAGTACGTCATTCAGTCAATTTAAAATCAAAACTAACAAGTTACATTTCAGAATTTAAAGAAGATGGTTTATCAACTGACAATAAAATATTATTTTGTAATTTGTGTCAGTGTGCAGTATCATCTACACAAAAGTTCCTGGTGCAACAACACATTACAACTAGTAAACATCAGGCCAACAAACAACTAAATTCCAAGCAGAGACAATTGTTTTTAACACAACCAACAACATCGAATGTAAGATCTGAGTTTAACATCGACCTGTGCCGTTCTCTCATCTCTGCTGATATTCCTCTCTACAAACTAAAGAATAAGGTCTTCAGGGAATTCCTTGAAAAATATACTCAACATACAATCCCGGATGAGTCAACACTTAGGAAGACGTATGCTCCATCCATCTACGATGAGACAATACAGAAGATAAGAGATGAAATTAAAGATAGTTCAATTTGGGTTTCCATTGATGAGACTCCCGACAAAGAAGGTAGACTTGTTGGTAATGTAGTTATCGGTTTGTTAAG
Organism: Periplaneta americana; assembly: GCF_040183065.1. Lineage (NCBI taxonomy): Eukaryota > Metazoa > Arthropoda > Insecta > Blattodea > Blattidae > Periplaneta > Periplaneta americana. The sequence goes on from NC_091118.1 coordinate 73,254,318, forward strand.
TGAACAATATTCTGAACGAATTCTTTTACATTGTGATGTTCTAGAAAAGTGCAATAACAAAACTATAGTTAAACTGTTCAACGAAGCTATGGGTATCCTGTGGCCAAAGGGTATTATGTACGATAATGTGTTATTCTTTATTAGCGATGCTGCCCCTTATATGGTCAAAGCTGGACAAGCATTATCTGTTGTATATCCTAAATTGACTCATTTTACTTGTGTGGCGCATGCATTTCATCGTGTGGCAGAAGTGGTCAGAGACAATTTGCCTAAAGTAGATTTGTTGATTTCATCAGTGAAAAAAGTATTTCTCAAAGCTCCCAGTAGAGTTAACGTGTTGAAAGAAATGTACCCTGAAATTCCATTGCCACCAAAGCCAATTTTAACTAGATGGGGTACATGGCTAGAAGCAGTTGAATATTATGCCGAACATATAGACTCTATTAACAATGTTCTCCTTGCATTGGACTCTGAAGATGCAGTCTCAATTGATACTGCGAAAACAGTTACCTGTGACATAAGTGTGAAGAATGACTTAGCTCACATTCAGCATACATTTTCATGCATCATAAAAACGCTCAAAAGTCTCCAAAATAGGCACCTTTCACTATCTGAAAGTTTTGAAATTATAAATAGTACTGTGGAACAACTGAATCGTGGTAGAGGTAAAGTTGCAGATGCAGTAAGAGCTAAGGTGGACACTGTACTTTCAAAAAACCCTGGATATGAAGAACTACAAAAGGTTGTTGCTGTGATGAGTGGTGAATCAACAGTGAAGATTAACTTGGACTTATCCCCAGCAGACATTGTGAAATTGAATTATGTACCAGTTACTTCTTGTGACGTCGAACGCTCTTTTAGTCAGTATAAATCTATCCTCAGAGACAATAGAAGAAGATTCACTTTTCAGCACTTGAAAGAAATGTTTGTAACCTATTGTTATGGTAACAGACAATAAAAATTGTGTTTTGTTGAAACTACATTGGAAGATAAGGTACGTCCATTATATTTTTTGTTTAGTTTGATTAAAATGTACCAATATTTAACGTACATAGTCATTTTTTTTATAATTTTAAGTCCATATTTAATTCCATATTTTGGTAAAAATCCATATTTAATTCCATATTTTGGTAAAAATAACTACATATATATTTACATATTTCATATATTTTTAGTCCATATAAATCCGTTCCCTGATGATGATGATGAAAAATGCATAGATCATTTTCTTAACTATGATTTTGACACTGTAACTATGTTTATATTTCTGACATAGAACAACGTATTTCCCCGCACTGCGAATCGGAGGAGGGGAGACTTCGAAATTGACCGTTACATAAAAATGCCTCGTTCTCCTTGTATTTCCCTTGTTCTTCTTGTATTCTTCTTGTTCGCATTGTCGTCCTTTTATTCTGCTAGTATATCTCTTGTTTTTCTTGAATTCTCATTGTTCTTTTTGTCGTTCACTTATTTTCCTAGTAGTCTATTTATATTTCCCTTGTTCTCCTTGTCCTCGTCCTACTGTTTCCTCTCTAATCCTTTATTTCCCTTGTATCACCTCGTCCTTATATTCTCTTTGTTTTTCTTGTGTTGTCCTTTTATTCCCCTTGTTCTTCTTGTATTCTCTTTGTTTTCCATATATTACCCTTGTTTTCATGTTATTTCGTTTCATTCCATTCCCATTGTTTTGTCGTCCCCTTATTCTCCTTGTTCTCTTTCTATTCCTCTTGTTCGCCTTTCGTTCTCCTTATATTCCGATTGTTCTCCTTGCATTCCGCTTATTCTCCTCGTATTCCCCTTTTTTATTATCTTCCTCTTGTTCTCCTTACAGTTCCATTCTTTTCTGAAATTCTTTAAATAATTTATTATCATAATATACTTACTTACTTACAAATGGCTTTTAAGGAACCCGAAGGTTCATTGCCGCCCTCACATAAGCCCGCCATCGTTCCCTATCCTGTGCAAGATTAATCCAGTCTCTATCATCATAATCATAATATATTGCTCTCTTAAATTGACAAAGTATATTGGGAATTAAATTAATGGTTTTCCCGACACACGCTATGAAATGTTCCATATAAAACAATTTTAATCTCGAAAAGGAAGCCAAAACGAGCGAAATTGCATTAAACTTTTTTGTTTGGAATATCTCAAAGAATAACCCCCTGAAATTAATGACATTAATTACAGTTCACCCTATCTATTGGCTACTGCTGCGGAGTAACGGTTAGCATGTTTGACTGTGATACGAGCGTCCCGGCTTCAAATCTCTGTTGGAATAAGTTACCTGACTGTTTTTTTTTTTTTTCTAAATTTTCCCTCAAGTAATTGAAGTAGAATTGCTGGGCGCATTTGTATGCTTATGATAAGAATATGTAACTATTAATTAGCTTATTTCATCGTCCTAGTGTGGCCTCCACCCCAAGGAATTCATTATATCACCGCCTATCCAACATAACACAATATGTTATACAAGGTGAGCCAATGAAGCGGGCAATTTTAAAATTTAATAATTGGAGCGTTGGGCCGAATAACGGTCTATCTTACAATCTGCTAACTGTGCAGGAGAACCAAAAATTTTACATCGTAATTCCGCTCATAAATTTACTATCGGACGAGCAACATAGACCGTTATTCCATCAATATGTTTTGTACACTAAGCGAAGTATACGATTGTAGCCTATGTTGTTGAAAGTCATATTACACATCATAGAAGTTTTTAATATTTTTAATTCCACAGAAATGCTATTGGAGAATACAGACAATAAACAGTATACAATCGAATATTATGAAATATGCAAAATCAATAAAAAGGTTAAATTAAGAACAAAATAATTATGACATTTATTTTTAAATGCTATATATTAATATGAATTAACACCATGTAATTTATTAAATGTACACTCAGTGTCATATTATGAATAAACATACAATATTGATCAAATAATAATACTATTATTAGAAAATAACTGCAGTATTGAGATGTAGGGGCACCATTAAATTATTGAAAGTTGTAACAATAACAAATGAATAAAGAAAATTAAATATTATAGTTGAGAAATTGTTGAGCAATGGAATTTGAACCCCTGTCCCGAATATTCAGTATCCATCCCAACAGATGGCTTATCTGTTAAGTATAAATTTTATAATAATGAAGACAATAACAATCACAGTTTTTAAATACTGACTGTAAGAAAGTAATACATTTTAAACAGCTTCTTTCTGACATTAAGAGCAAGCTATGAGCACATCTCCTTACAAGAATTTCCACAAATTTGTTCCTGAAACGAAATACCTTCATAGTATTCTAAGATAAACTATAGTGGCAAAACACAACATAGACCAACTAACACTAGGTAAAGTGTAAATTAAAATATAACTAATAAAATACTGCAAAAATAACAGACATGAACTTAAACTACTCGGGGGATCTTTCGCACTAACTTACGACTTCGTCTTCCTTGTTGTATATTCAAGACAACTATCTCTCAGCGACTTTTGTGACAGATCTTTCCACTTATTAATTTTAATTTGTCTGGATCCTTTTTTTTTTTTTAGATTTATTTAGTCGGTCAATATCTACCGTAGAAATCGTCACTGTCTTGCAGTCGTCTAGTTTACATGATAGATAAACCGAAACCTGATACAGAGAGTTCAAACCCAGTATTCGTAAAGAGAACAAACTCCCGTGCAATAACTCCCGATACGATGTAAACAACTGGATACGCTAGAAGTGACTAGTGACATAGACCGTTGTTCCAACCAAGAATATACAGAGTATTATTACATTAAAAATTCGATTTTGAAAAATTGTAACATAGACCGTTATTCGGCCCAACCCTTCAATTATTGCACTGATTACTTTGAAACGAAATTTTCACTTTACATTTAAAGTATATACAACAACATTTGTGCGAGATCGTGCGTATTTGCTTGGTTTCAGCACAAAACAAATCCGCGGAAAGTCTAAAATTCCACATTCAGTATTCCCAACCTAACACACATAACAATTTCCCTCTTCTTACTGCTTAAGTGACATATTGATTTTACTGCTTTAGGCTTTTAACATATTATTTTTAGAGGCGTTCAATATAGTAATAATCATAAATTGGAAACTTACCACTGCAATTTAACCTAAATTGCACTGTTAATTATTGTTTTTAAATATTTGAAAAAAATAAATAAACTCTACAACTCCACTAAAGTTACTGCATTCGTAATGCAAGTAACATTAAGGAAGCCGTGAAAAAATCAACAAGATTCCAGACTCATCATAGACTGGGGGAAAAAAAATATAGACGTATATCACGGCCTGCTGGAATATAGTAAACACAGAAAACATTTTAAAGCAACAATGTTGAAGATAGATATTTTTGTTTTGCAAATTTGCCGTCATTGAACAAAAACCAAGATGGAGATTTCATTGCAACTAATTAGAAATTCCTCTTTCAGGTATGTAATAAATTATCTTCGCACAAAATAATGTACGATACACGAGCGGTATGTTTTCTTTCAATTCTCGGAAATTAAAAAAGCTCAACTACGTTTCGCTTTTTCAAACTTATCCTCGAATATGAAAACTTTAACATACCGCTCTTGTAACGCGTATTACTATTACCTTTACCTCATGAAATTCTTATTTTCTGAACACTACATCCCGCAGGTAGGACCCATTTCGTTGCACACATTTTTCAAGCCTAAGTCTAGCCGTGTGACTGGTCACACCGTCCTGTAGAAACCACGTGTCTCTGTTGATGAGAAGATTATTGGCAATTTGTGGAGACAAAACTTCTTGAATCATTCGGACATATCGCTGTGATGTTACAGTAACAGATGTCTCATTATCGTTCTCAAAGAAATAAGGACTGATAATTCCAAATGATGCTATTGCACACCAGACTGTGACTTTGACACTGTATAATGTTACTCATGCATTTCATAAGGGTTAGTTGGTGACCAGTATCGAAAGTTTTGTTTATTGACTATCCAAAGAGATGAAAATGAGCTTCATCACTCATCAGCATATTGTGGACAATGTCTTCGTTAACATTTAGATCCAAGAATTCTTGACAAAAAGGCATACTTTATCAGCATCTTTTAATGTCTGTCCTACTTGAATTTTGTATGGATGAATCTGTAAGGTCTTATGAAGAATTCTTCATATACTGGTGTTTGACAAGCCAAGTGAAATTGCATGACGACGCGCAGAACGTTTAGGACTACGGATCATAGCAACTCTTACGGAGTTGATGTTTTCCGGGGTATGTACAGATCTTTGCTTACCTGAAGACTTCTTCTTTAACGCAGATCCAGTTACTTCAAAGTTCTGAATCCAGATTTTTATTGTATGGGCTGATGGTATCGGATCATTGCGATGGACATTATAATGATGTCGAAATAGCCGTTGTGCAGCAATGAAACTATCATTATTTTTGTAACATGCCTTAATAGTAGTGTTGGATTTAATCGATTAATCGATCAATTTCTGTTGTAAGATTAATCGATCTAAAATATTTAATTGAATAATCGAATAGATTAAAATTAATCGGTCATAGTTGATATTAATTATTATTTTATTAATACAAACTCATACTAAAATTTCCGACAATATTTCTCTCTCGGAAATTGCTTACTTAAAAGCACAATGGTACTGTTATTTTCTAATTGTAAACCAGGTAGCGTAGGAAAAATCTTTGCACAAACACATCAGAAAGAGATGGAGATATGAAGAAGTGACCTAGTTTATCTCTATTGAAAGTTGAAACACAATGCGAAACCCTTATGAAGTTTTATGGTTTTCGAAGAAACTTCCACCTTGTTGTCAGCTCATCTTCCTAGCATATAAAATACATACTTTTCTGGGATTCGCCCCCTCATCTCTTATAAAATAGCCATGTCTACACTGTGCGCAAGTGAGAGCGTAACTACCTTCTTCTCTTTCTAAAATCTGGTAATTCGATTACAATAGGGTCCAGTGTTCTGTTTCGACCGCTGTACTTTTGCAGTTGCAGTTTCTGTACTGAGTTTGTATATGAAGGTTGTGTGTTTAGTTTGATAAAAAAAACAGTTTTCTGTGGTTTGTGACAAGTATAAACAACATTATGTCATATGATAATTTGAGAGTTAACTCGGTGAAACGTTTGGATTTAAATTGAACGATCGTGGAGAAGTGTTTGACAGAGAAAAAGTTTTCTTCGCGTTTAGTGATGCAGGAAACAGTGTTACTAAACGTAGAGCGGCACTTAATTCGGAGCATGTGAATGCACTCACATGTTTAAAATCATGGATGAAGCAGTATTAAGTAGGTGAGTCTTCATACTTTTTGTTATTTATGTATGTCTAAAAAAAGTCTGGAGAAATCGACACAATAAAAATTGTAAGCCTCATAATAAATATGTTAGTAAGTAATTAAAATAGTTTTTTTTTTGTAATATAACGATACAATATATACAGATATACAACATTTAATACTTATGCTTATCACCGAACACAAGTTAAATTTAACAATAATTGTGTATTACAGTATATTAAAACATTTTTCAACTCGATCAAAACTCGATTAATCGATCTATTATAAACTAATGCTGTGGAATGAAGAATAGATTGTTGCATGTAACAATTAAAATACATGACAACAGCCGAAAAGACGCGAATCAGAAAATCGCCCGTTTCATTGGCTGACCTTGTAATATAGTAGTTATATAAAATAAATAAGAGATTATATGTGTAACATTTACACATTATACTTTGTAAAGGTTTTTAATTTTAATGCATTTATATTTATTAAATGTTGTCTTCTGGATGGAATGTGATGTTATACCTTGGTTTATTAGTCCCTTGTGTGTTTGGTGCAATGAGAAGGCAGATTGGATGGCTTTCATTGTATAAAGACATTTATCTCGGAGTCCATTTGGACTGCCATAAACATCGGATTTTCTGCCCCGCCTAAATACTGATAATTCCAATTGATGAACAACACCCAAGAGGATAATAACTCTTCTGCGAACCCAGGTCACGTGACGGGACCACCTGTTAGGTACGTGTCCAACACCCACCAACACAAAATCCCGGATCAACGAACTTACATCAAAGTTAGAGAAGTTCCCCTGTTTCACAAGATTTAATGCCTCGTTTTTAACACATTTTGTAGTCAGCCATTTCAACTTGCCATAATGAACTGCACTTTCTCTTATCTACACGGCAGCTTTTAACACATAGCTACATACAGTAATGTAAGTGTCTATAATAACTTAACATAATCAACAGTTCTTGTTTTTTTGTCGTCATGGCAGCTTTTAACATTATTTAAGAAACTATAATGTAATTAATTTCTTCTAAGACTGTTTCAAACTTCAGCTACATTTCTTCGTACAGTATCATGATGGCTATGTATGTATGTATGTATGTATGTATGTATGTATGTATGTATGTATGTATGTATGTATGTATGTATTCACACTGCAAATGGGTATATACCCGATGGCAGTGGTAAGTAATTACACTCAATAATGACAATTATAGTCCCGTCGCTCTAATTTCCGGCAGCCAATCACGTTGCAGGTCGGCTACATTTAAACGTGTGCGTCTTGTGATTCGCTGATGAAGATGTAAAGCATTTCCTAAGGCTGGATAAATACTTACAGTACCGTTGCTCTAATTTCCGGCAACCAATCACGTTGCAGGTCGGCTACATTTAAACGTGTGCGTCTTGTGATTCGCTGATGAAGACGTTATGAATTTTCTAAGGCTCGATAAATACTTAATATAATCGCCCGCCATTTTAGCTCTTTCGTTGGCGTCCGCACAAAGCACACGAGGACGTTATTTACCGCTCAATTATTTGCTGAATTACAGTGAGTTTGATTTATTATCATAGAAGCTACGGTATAATAATGTTTAACGGTGTGGCAAATAGATTCTTCGTCTGGTAGCTCGGCAACGAAAGAACAAAAATGGCGAACGATACTACCTACCTAGACTTTATAGAGTCTTCACTTCTTAAGACGTAAGGAAAGAGGAGTCACGCCGGGAATAACAGCGTCGCGACTATAATATATAATCGCCCGCCATTTTGGCTCTTTCGTTGGCGTTCGCAGAAAGCACACGAGGACGTTATTTGCCGCTCAATTATTTGCTGAATTACAGTGCGTTTGATTTATTATCATAGGAGCTACGACATGATAATGTTTAACGGTGTGGCAAATAGATCCCTCGTCGGGTGTCTCGGCAACGAAAGAACAAAAATGGCGAACGATACTACCTACCTAGACTTTATAGAGCCTTGACTTCCTAAGACGTAAGCAAAGAGGAGGAGTCACGCCGGGAATAACAGCGTCGTGACTATAATATTAAACACAACTAATAAAAAATACAATTAATAATATATTAATAATAATACTAATAATAATAATAATAATAATAATAATAATAATAATTAACACTAATAATAATTAATAATAATAGTAATAATAATTACAATAACAAGAAGCATCCTAAATGAAATGAAGCACGATCACTTAAAACAACATTTTAAGTAAATCTAATTTGTATCTTAACCCTACGTTCGCACTAAAACCCACGAGTATGATATGTTCATACATGCACAAGTACCGTTCAGTACTACACTCATTTCGCTGTCAACTCACTCACTGCACTGAAACTACGACACATTTCACTGATTCTATCCTGATTTCACTAACACTTGAAAAACATTTCACTGTTCAAATACTTTGCATTGCCACTATAAAACTTCACTGACATAAACACACTTCACTGACACAACAGACTTCTTCACTGATACAATACTTTAAATAATAAAATATCAATTACATCCCACTTATTACAAGATCAGCCAATAAATTAGATCTGTATTGTAATATATACGTCACGAGATTTATTTCCGAAAACTGGCTACCTGAATCACTTCTAAAAGGGATTTTACTTGTCGATGTTTCTTTTCAAACGGCGTCGTAATAAGCGAAACCTGTTTCCAACGTACACCCGTTACTAACCGTCTTTCGGTACCTTTAAATTCGATTAATGTCGAAATTTTACTAATCGTCGTTCTGGTTGGATCATGTAGACTACCGGAACATTTACTCTGGATAGATAACATTCGCACAATCTTACGCACCCCATCATCTGGCCAATCGAAGAAGGAAGGTTATAATGTTATAAATAAAATTAATAACGAACTCTTGAGGCCTATTTGAAGATATTCTAGAGACTCCATAACCCCAATCATTATTTAAAATCACTGCCGTCATTATATATCACGGTCTTCCATTTTTCAAGGCCGCGAGGACCCTCTTCCTCTTCCAATCTCGTGTCCTGTGTAAATAGAACATTTCAGCTTCAATACATGCATCTCTATTTTGAATTATTATGAGTAGATGGCTACATCTGTTCCTATGAGTGACAGCCATCCATCATGTTTATTTTAGTTTTATTGATTGCAATCACTGAGAAATAAATAATCCGTTCTGTAATGAGCTGTCTATTTCTGAACTGATTAAGACATTCTAGATGCGCTGTTCTTGTGGTGCAGACATCCAAGAGCACGTTAATTCATTCATTCATTTAGTATTCTCCCCAAGGACAGGTCTTTCACTGCAAACCCAGCTTTCTCCAGTCTTTCCTGTTTTCCGCCTTTTTCTTTGTTTCCTCATATGATCCATGTACAGGGTTATTCACGAGGATTTACCGTCCTTTACGGAGCTTATTTCCGAAGACATTCTGAGCAAAAAATTCCATTTAAACATGGGTCCTATTCTCAATATTTACAGAGTTACGTTTCGTTATTAGAACGTATTGCTGTGAACGCGTGATCTTGGTCAGCGTCCAGTCAGCAGCCAACGCGAAATCAAAATTAGTCGTATGCAGTTACGTAGCGCGACGAGTGCCGTTCACAAGCGTGCGGCCAAGTGTGCTCAAACGAACGGCGACATTTTTTTTTAATGTGTTGTAAACTCTCCAAGACTGTAAATTAGGATGCAAAATTGAACTGCAAATAATTAAGTCGGTGGAAGTGATGTGATTTGTAATAATTGTTGTGATAAGTGCATAAGAATAATGTAATTTTCTAGTTAAAAATAGAAAAAGATGTCTGTACGAAGCAACTAAGGAGTTCACAGCACATTTTTAGCTTCATAACACTTGCCAATTAAAGAAATGATACTTCTGAATGGTTCATTCTCTATTTGTATTATTCTTTTACCTTCAAACTAAAGAAAAAACGTATTTTACAATCAACTTTAAATTAGTGTAACTCTGAAAATATTGAGAATAGGCACTATATTTATATGACATTTTTTGCTCAAAATGTCTTCAGAAATAAGTTCCGTAAAGGACAGTAAATCCTCGTGAATCACCCTGTCTCTTAATGTCATCTACATCTGATTTCTTCTACCTCGAACTCTTCTCCCGTTCATCATTCCTTCCAATGCATCCTTCAGTAGGCAGTTTCTTCTCACCCAACCAATTCCTTTTTCTTTTCTTAATCAGTTTCAGCATCATTATTTCTTCACCTACTCCTTCCAACACAGCTTCATTTCTTATTCTGTTTGTCCACTTCACACGTTCCATTGTTCTCCATATCCACATTTCAAATGCTTCTATTCGCTTCTCTTCACTTCGTCGTAATGTCCATGTTTTCGATCCATAAAATGCCACACTCCATACAAAGCACTTCACTAGTCTCTTCCTTAGGTATTTACGTTAACTGTTAATTTCAATATCAGAGTCGTTAAACAAATACGGCATTCCATCGAAACACAGGATTAAATTCCTATTTAGTTTCACAGCATTTATTAAGCTTTTGTGTTATAAGTATTGTAAAGATAATTAATTTAATGGTTATTTATTAAATTTGATCAATGTAGGGCCTAATAGTATTAAGGAAGGACATTTATTGTAGTGCATTAGTTTGTTTCAAAGTTATACCACACTGTAGTATATACAGTCACGAAGCTCAATACATAGTAAATATGCATCCATAGATAGTTGCTGACCACTAGGATCGCTAATATCGCCTCATTACAGACAATGCGAAATAGTACCGGCACAGTCTATTGTTCCTAGCGCCCTCACAACTCAAGCTTCGTGACTGTATTTACTATACTGTGGTTATACGCTAAAAGAGAGATATTTATACAGGATGAATCAAAATAGCACCGAAGTCTAAACAAGAATTTGAAATAACGTACGTTGCACATATATACGTATAAACTATCGCTAGTGGTGGATATACTGTTCAACCCGTACCAGCACCTCTTTCCACTAGACTACTTGCTAGTACCGATTTTTATGCTCTATGGGTAAAGGGTATTCGATGCAACATCTATGCTCCGTCGTGCAGAAGGTAGAGAGGGAGAAAGCATTCCCGCCAGCAGCTACGGATGCACCATAGTACAGTCTCTTATCCGCGGGTAAGCGACGCTAGACCGAGGGTATTCTCTGCTGATGACCGCTGCTCTAAGGCAAGAAAGGTATTTATTTAAGCGACACATTAGCTGAAATTCCGCTGAGACTATCGTGTATGTACGTTGCAGCTACCTCCCTACAGCATCAGCTGATATGACCAGATTTTTTATGATCGAGCAAGGGACATCGGCAATTTAAAGAAAAACCACAAACACTTATCTAGTCACTATCCTTTGAAATGTTGCAGAAAATACATGTAACAGTAGATACAACGATAGAACTTTGCACGCTAAATTTGTAGAGTGTCTTAACTTTTAGAATTAAATGAATAAACACACTTAACTTCTATAGCCTCCATAATTATTGCCACTAAGAATCCAATTTCAGTACTGACGCATGCATGAAAGTCTTTCACATAATATTGTACACACTGAACTCTAACACGCACATTTTACAAGTCTAACACACACATTTTACAAGTACTTGTCTGAAGAATGTATCTTTTTAAGGATCTGTTCATTCCCAAACAGCTTCATACTAAGTTCTTCACATGAGAAATGAAAGTTTGTTTTCACTTGTAACAAAACTGTTTCAATTTTCATTCTTGACTTTTATCAGTCCAAATTGAGTTCATTGTGGAGAAAAGTCTTTCAACTGACGAATTACTGACTAAAAGACACTTTAATAATAACTAGGGCTAGGATTTTGATGAAATTGCATCTTTTTTCTAGTAAGCCAGAAACATAGCTGCTTTAATATTTATATTTTATGTGATAAACTGAATGTTTTAAGACATATTTGTTAGGGCATTTTTTTGCATTTTTGTCTGTCTCAACTCATAAGAGCATCTTTTGTTTTATTCGGTCATTTTTTAGGCATTTTCATTTAATTTTGGCCATAAATCCCCATTATTAATGTAAAATAATGTTTATTTCCTTTGATATTTTCTTTACATATTTTGTCCATTAATACCCATTATTTTGTATAAAATTTTAATCGTTTTTCTACACAAATATTGCCATTTTAACGTAGTTACCCCATGTAATGGATATTCAAACACCCCTTCAATATAGATTCCTCTATACCTGCTAATTTCGGATAAGAGTAGCCTTGTGGTAGACTACATGGAAACTAAAAGTAAAGTAAATCCATGGCGATACAGCCCGTGAAGGGCCAAGACCGACCAGCTCACTGCTGATCTCACGTCCACATGCCGAAACAGAGGTGAACGATCATACATGGAAACTACATCAGATAAAATATAATTAGTGTACTACTGTACTTAGAAAAAATTATGTAAAATTTAATTTAATTACTAGTCTAAATATTAAGTAGTACAAAACCTCTTTTCCTACTAAGGCAATTATGAAATATCAATTTTTAGGGCATTTTTGAAAGCTTTTTAGGTCATAAATGCATTGTTTTAGGACATTTGTTCATGATTTATAGGTCATCAAAATCCTAGCCCCTAATAATGACACTATTTTGAGAACATTTTCAAATGGAATAGAATTTTTTATGTTGAAAAACATCATACCAATTTTCACCTGTTGGTTTGTCACAAAGCTCCTAATTTTTGAACTACTTAAAAATGCACGCTGCAGCAGTTCAAATGCTTTCGCGCAATACGAATGAAGAAAACGATGGTATGTTCTTCTCAAAGAGTGCAGAATATCTCATACTGTGCTCGCTGGTTCTTCAGGCTCATACTGAGAACCGTTCAGAAATGTGAATGAATCACAGCAGTTTCATCACGATACTTAAATATTCACATGTAAGATGTCATGGAAACAAAATCGAAACTTCTGGGTACAAAATGAATTTCTGGGAACAAAAATGGGGACATTTGCTCCCCAGGGACAGCAACTCAAAACCGGGGACTGTCCCGAAAATCGGGGGCGTCTGGTCAGCCTATCGTAATGGTGTAATTGAATTCGCTTAAAATTCAATATACAGAATGTAAACCAGTGTTTTTCAACCGCCGGGCCCTGGCATCAATTACACCGGGTCGCGAGATATTCTTCTGGAATTTGTCAGTCTACTCTTCTAAGCATTTTCACAAATAAATGTTTTATAGCGGAAATGTTCTTAGAAGAAAAATTTTCGTGATTGTGGCGTATATCCAGATCGTTTATAAACTCTAAATTCTGAAACCAAACTAAATAACATCTGTGTAGCAAATGTCTGTGACCAAGTCACTTATTCTTTAATGATCGGGAATTTTTCAGACTTACAAATCTTTCAACATCTTGGAAAGGGAATACGGCTATATATGACCGGTCATAAAAATTGCTGCCAACAGATTACAACAATGGGCGTGAATCCTTTGTTCTCAGAAATAAACGAAATAACATCTGTGTTACAGATGTCAGTGACCAATTAGCTGGGAAATATAAACACATTTTTTTTTTTTCACTTAAACTGAAGATTAATGCCCGATTTCTGGAAAGACAGTTACCTATATTATCGTCACGGCCTCCTGCTTAACATGTCAGCATCATACAATAATGTGCGGTGTGCTTTTAAAACATAATTTTGCTGACCGATTGTTGCTCTGTAGGTTTCACTCTAAGCGTCACGTTGTCACGTCTACTTCTTCGATAAGAATAGGCATTAGTTTGTTATATTGTTAAATGGCTATTATTATTATTATTATTATTATTATTATTATTATTATTATTATTATTATTATTATTATTATTATTATTTCATATACGAGTACGTTGACATTCTTAACCCTTAATAATAACTCTTTAATAATAATTTTTAATCACATACCTTAATGTTCGTCCTCAGCTCAAGACATTGCAACCTCGGTTTTAGTCCACGTGGATTAGACAAGTAGGTGTCATTTAATAATGGAAGCAACTCATTGTTTGCAATATTGAAATTGAGGCGAGTGATTGGAGCGGCGACACAAGAAATTGAAAACAATTATACAATTAAATTTCAAAGACCTGCCGAATGTTTTGCACGAGGCCGCTCAAAGACCTGCCGAATGTTAATCATGAGAGCCCGGGGATAATGCAAGTAGAGTTATCTATAATTTAACGTGCTGGTATGTTTAATATGAGTTTTCGAAACAACAGTTATCGCAATCTTTACAGTTACCTGTGTTTCAACTGGTAACTGTGCCTCGGCCGTAGTTATAGTGACGATCACGTAAGAGTAGTTCCTAAAACACTAATTTCGCCCTGTCTTCAGTGTTGCTAACTGATACTAGATATCACCAACAGAGGTTAAAATCACAATGGCATGTAGAGTTAGTGGAGTTTAAAAAGGGCGCGTCAGCTACCATGGCTATTTGCGCCGTTATCTAAAATATTTCACTAAACACAAACACAATGGCATGTACTACAATAATAATAATAATAATAATAATAATAATAATAATAATAATAATAATAATAATAATAATATAATAATAATAATAATAACAATAACAATAGCGATGTCTTGCTTATTTACCACACCTCATCTTTAGCCTATGTTGGGGAGGTGTTTTCTAAAAGGTTCAATAATTTGTGAAAGAGTATATTTTTCTTCTGGACCTCTCGCACATGTTGTTAGCAGTTAGTAGATTAGTGAATGATCTGTATGATGTATTTTGTCTGAAAACATGAAATTCATTACTTTGATTAAACAGTTTACGATTCACGAGACGTAACCTAAAAATGTATTTTGTTTGATCACGAAAAATGATTAATATGAATTCCGAAAACGAATGCCACTTTGAAATGTATGCTTAAGAATATTTGCTCCATTATTGTAATAAAAGTCTAAACACGAAAGAAATTAATTAAATTGTGAAATGGTATTTCTATCGATTATCCAAGGGCCTGTATCACACGAAATATGTTATATTTATTTACACTTAGCGTACCTGGCTATAATCTTGAATTGTAACCACAACATAAAGCAGCACATACAATAACTATTATGTATTAATATTAATACTGATATTAATTAATTATTAGTATGTTCAAATTTCACTAGCTTCTCATAATCGGATCAGAAATCTGGAGCAATTTGAATTTTCAGAATTTAAACTACCGACAACTTGTGTCACTGCTGCCAACATAATAGTTATAAAATCAATAACAGTTATATTATTTCTCAGTACCGAAATTCGAAACGAAGTTTGCAAAAGAAAATTCAACCTGCAAACTAGAAAATCGCCATAATCCACTAGCTTATGTATACTGGGGGAAAAATGATTAGGTTTCACCCTTAAGGTATTAAGTAAGCTGATCCGGACTATACCTGGCTGTTAGTACTCATTCGAACAAATACCTTCACGTGGCACTACTGCATTACTGTTCCATAAACTATAATAACTGATATTAAATAATAATATAGATCACAATAAATTAATTTATTATATTAACTGTGCAGTATTAACATTGTGCGTTTCATTTACGTAATTTACGGTAAATGTTATACTTTCTATAACATATCAGGATAATAATGTGTTTGTCAAGACAATTTCAAATATGTCATGCTTTTCATCAACTTCAGTCAAGGAATATTTTGAATAATTTCAAGGGAAAAATTGTTCCGGGGCCGGGTATCGATCCCGGAACCTCCGGTTGAACGTACCAGCGCTCTACCACTGAGCTACCGGGAACTCCTCCCGACACCGTCTCAACTTTTCCCTTTATATCCACACAACTCGCGTGGGCTGACGAAACGCCAGAGACCCACAACGAGTGCACACAATCTCTGTGTGACTTGGAATTGTGGTTTTCTGTTAACGTACACAGTAACGTATATATTATGCAAATCTAGTCTTTCAGGTGAAGCTCCCTGTAAAGCAGATTTGAATAATTTCAAGGGAAAAATTGTTCCGGGGCCGGGTATCGATCCCGGGACCTCTGGTTGAACGTACCAGCGCTCTACCACTGAGCTACCCGGGAACTCCACTCGACACCGTCTCAACTTTTCCCTTTATATCCACACAACTCGCGGTGTCGGGTGGAGTTCCCGGGTAGCTCAGTGGTAGAGCGCTGGTACTTTCAACCAGAGGTCCCGGGATCGATACCCGGCCCCGGAACAATTTTTCCCTTGAAATTATTCAAATCTGCTTTACAGGGAGCTTCACCTGAAAGACTAGATTTGCAAGGAATATTTTGTTCTTGGGTGCTCTACCTATGCCAATGGTACACTGGGGCTTCGAAAAGTCCATTTCAACATATTAAAGCATTCATATGGACGAATGTAAAATATTTTTACATGTTTATCTGTATGGCTGTCATAGCCACCACAGCTGACTACGGTTACAATTTTGTAGCAGAAGTTACATCTAGCCTATTCTCCACTAGTATTATTTACCTCGATGTTCACGTCGAATACCAACAATTATTGCTTTTTTAATCATATTACGATCGAGATGGAAGTGTACATGTACACTATCGTTTATCACACGGCTGTTTATTTAAAAAGCCTTGCACATACTAGTACAGAACTCACTGTGTACCTATTAGCCGTATTACTTCTGCAAACTTCTGCAAATAAAAGTAACTATAAATAACTAAACAAATCACTAACAAAATATTAGTGTAGACATCTATGGACGACAATAGCTACTGAAATCGAAGTTATCTCAACTGTTAGTCACAAGAGCTGATAAATCTACATTTAACTTTTCGGAAACTCATGAAAGTTATCAGTGCAGTTAAATTTATAAGAGCAGTTAAGTAACTGAGAGTTAGCTGAGGTGTATCAGAGACTGGGCATAAGACAGTCTATATCCTGTTCTCGATACTGAATAGTCATAATGAATACTGTTTATTCTCAAGTTCGCATTGGAGTGTGTAAGAGGTTGTTTCAAAACCCGAGTGTCGTGATAGGCGTACATATTTAAATATTGATATGAATAAAAGACAGGGGACTTTACTTAATTTTGATATTAAGATCTCCAAGATAAGCAAAAGGTGCACACCAGCAGACAGAAGAAAAGGTCTGCGTTTACTCGTAAGTACATGGATAATTACTTAAAATTTGATTTAATACAATGCCCTGACACTAACCAATTGCCACGACCTCAATGCGTCATTTGTGCAAACTATTCTGGGAAATAAAGCAATGAAATAATATCGACTTTTTGAGATCTCATCACAAAAAATTCGGATTTAGTCAACAAACCCATTGAATTCTTCATCCTTGAACGTTCCCAAGTATCAACCATTGGTACTCTTAAGATTACGTACGCCATACTTAATTACAGACGTGGACAAATTTAGATTAAATTATATGTGCAACAAAGCTGTATTTATCAGCAGAAATAATGAACAAAAATGTATTTTTCACAGAAATAATGGACAAAACATTGAGGCTGGAGGTTACTAATATTTTGTGAACATTCCCTTATTCTTTATTAATACGTTGATTTTGTTAGGAAACCAAAGTTTGACACTTTCTTTGAATATCAGCATAATTTAGCCAGATATCAGACAGTGCTTAAATGAATCCATGTTTTGTTGTAAGCCTCTTTTTGTTCACTTTGTTCTTCAATATAGATAACAGATTTTCAATTTCGGTCATGCCCGGTCTTCTTGCAGGCCATGGGAAAATATCTTCTGCAGTATATAATTAGAATACCAGTAGTACCAACACAGCCAGAAAAAATATACTTAACCATTGTAAAAATATACCAGAATATGTAAACAATTTTATTTACAACAATAGAGACTCTGTGAATTATCTTGATAGTTGATATGACGAATTATATTATGTTTCCAAGAAACGTTTTAGTCTAATAATTTGTCTGTATTAATACTTACATTAGTTAAATGTAGGAACTTAAAAAAAATTAGACAGATATTTACGAGTAAATTTGTTGGAAACGGGCCCTCGTCTTATAGAAAAAGAATTTACCGGGCTACGGTCCCTGAAAGGTTAAGAACCACTAGTGTAAACAATATAAACTTCCAAAATGATGTATACAGTACTTATCGGTCTACTGAAATTTAATTATTTCTTATAATATTATTTTTAATTTGTAAAAACCATATTTTGTAATTGATAGTAGTCTATTTCTTAATTATTATTCAGATGTCAATATGATGCCAATGAGTTGTTTCAAGTTGCAATGAAAAGTGAGGAGGCTATTCAGTAATCTTTATATGAAACTATTCAAAGTCAGGACAGGAGAAGAAATGTCAGAGGGGAGTGAAATAGTGAGAGGAGTACGACAAGGGTGTTCTTTGTAACGTACCCTATTCAGCATGTAGACCTACTTGGAGGATTTAATGAAGAACTGTAGGAGGAAGAATAAAGTTCATAAGGTTTGCTGATTATATGACGTTGTTCCAAAAGAGATGTTACTAAGGGACATGCTACTGAAGCTAAATGACAGCTAAGTATGGGATGAAGATAAATGCAAACAAAATAAATACCATGGTTATGTGTTGTTACTACTTATAGTACATCCCAAGTATTTGCAGCTATCCACTGCCTCATTTCGAATTCACACGTTTACCTTCTTTATTTTTCTTCTTGGAAAGTATGAAGTAAAGAGTGAGAGGGACTAACATAAATCGATTTCGCAGTATTTATAATAAAAATTACGATTAACCCAGGAGTTCCCAACCGGTGTGTCGCGCAGCTCCATGGAGTGTGTCGCGAAATTTTGGATTTGAAAAATAAATTTCATGTCATCAAGAAAGTCTCTTTACAACGCATTTTTTATTTGCAACGAAGTCTTTGATATGGTACTTTCTTTTAGACAGACTTTACCAATGAAACGTGTACACCTGCAACAATGCTCAGTTCAGTTTTTCAAGCATAAGGCCATGCATAGAGAAACTCTGTGCAACACACAAAGCGCAGACTTCACATTAATTTAAATAGGCGATTTTTCAAAAACGATAATCATTGATCGAACATCCAACATAAATAGGTTGGGATTTTTGACACATACCTTTGTTTTTTTTTCTAATGCCACTCAGGTTGCTGCTTGTTATTTAAGAATTTTCGATTGCGTGTTTAACATCGACCTATCTACAACACTACATAGAAGTTATCAGTGCTTTTTTTCTGGCGGAACGCGCTGGAATGGCGTTCCGGTATCTTTTGTTGCATTTTAAATCATGGAACCGAAATACTTGTGAATAACTATGTTTTTAATATAATTTTTCTTTGAATTCCGCTTAGGCTTTGAAAGTCTTAGTTGGACGAAAAGGAGGTTAAAAACGGCACACTTTCCGTGCAGTGAACAGTAATCATCTCCCCGTCCGCTATAAAATATTCTACACATAGTTCCACCACCTTCTTCTCCAGAAGAAATGTACTAGTTATTATTATTATTGTTATTATTATTATTATTATTATTATTATTAAAATCAAATAAGTGTGTCGAAATATCGTGGGCGTTCAGTAAAGTGTGTCGTCAGTCAAAAAAGGATGGGAACCACTGGATTAACCAACAGTAACAGACTACACAGATTACTCTTTACCTTTACTACTTTATATACTAATCTTTAATCCCCTGTTCTTTTAATCAGCCTTTCTCCTAATTTCTAGATGCAAGATGTTCCCAACACTGAGATAGCAGTAGCAGTGTCTGTTTCACTAGGATCACATTTCCTCTGCACTTGATGTTCATTTCATTTGTTTGACGAACCGATCAGCTGATCCTCGGGACAAGCCTGAGCAGGCGTGTTGGCTTTGTATTTCCGTTAGAGCGATAAATTTGCCAAATTCTGAGATGCCAGTCTTTTGTCAATTTCATTGACCCTGACTAAAAGCTGAAGATCAGAAGTTTATACATAATTCTTGCAGAACCCTTTTTCATAATTTCCTTCGTGAGACATGTTCACTACATCACCTGACGTATTCATACTGGAGTTCGTGTTTTTCAAATTAACGATAAACACGAAATATTTCCAGTACACCTACATAGTCGTTTAGTATTTTTATTCTCCAGGAATTATAGATTGATTGATTGATTGATTGATTGATTGATTATTTATTTATTCATTCATTCATTCATTCATTCATTCATTCATTCATTCATTCATTCATCTATCCATCCATCCATTCATTTATTTATTTATTCATTCATTCATTCATCTATCCATCCATTCATTCATTCATTCATCTATCCATCCATCCATTCATTTATTTATTCATTCATTCATCTATCCATCCATCCATTCATCCATTTATTTATTCATTCATTCATTCATTCATTCATTCATTCATTCATTCATTCATTCATTCATTCATTTAAGGGAATAGGTACAGCTTACAGCAGTAAAATTTTTGGAAATGTTCAACATTTTTTCCTCCATTATTATTGTATCTTGTACGTAATGAAAATTGATATGTGTAAAACACTGTCGTTCTGCTGTATGAAAGAAATATTTTTACGATTTAAAAAAAATTATTTATAAATATACATATATTTTTTATTTTATTTTTTTTTTTCAAAATTCAAAATGTGCAGTTCACTGTGCAGTGATGAAGCGTTTCCTTCATAACTCATAAACTTGTTAACTTTTTCATGTTCTCTCTCTTTTATTTTATTGCTGAAACTCATGTTTACAATATCATGCTCTTTCAACTACATTCCTTAATAAATAATATCTTTTTTTTATTTTGTGTTAGAAAAAATATTGATATTTGACTATTTTGTAACATGAATTTACTTTTTATCAGACAATCTATCAAAGATAGAGAAGTGACCTTGCATCATATTGTAGATATGACATCCATTAATTAATACAGGAAATTTAAACACAGAATATTGGATAGTTTTTATTTACGTGGGAAACGCTTCATCACTGCACAGTGAACTGAATTTTGAAAAAAAAAAAAATGTAAATAATTTTTTTAAATCGTAAAAATATTTTTTTATATAGCAGAAGGACAGAGTTTTACACACTAATTTTCATTATCGTACAAAATACAGTAATGGAGGAAAAAAATTTTTTAAATTTCCAAAATTTTACTGCTGTAAGCTGTACTTAACCCCTTAATTTGCGACAGATGCAAAAAGTGTCTGAAAATGCGATATGGCTTTGTTTTTACGAAATAAACGAGAAATTGTGAAACAAATGGTTTATTAATAAACTTGTGGTTTTCTGCAGAAAAAATAGATTTGAATTTCTGCTTTGACGATAGTTCTCTGCATATCAGTTATCAAACAGTGCTGAGTAGCTGTGTGTAGAGATAGGATTTTATTACTGTGCTAAAAGAATTGTCTTATCCACACGCACATAAATTGTTAGATGACATTTCACGAGTATTAAATGTGTTAATGAAAACACTAAGGTTGAAATTGTATTATAGATTAAGTCTTGCATGCAAAATTGCCTAGCAAAACGTGATTCACACATGGTTATGAACAGTACAGGGTATGGGCAGGCTCTTTAACACAGCAATAATTGCAGTGCAAAGTAGTGTGGGTGATTGAAAATCCCTCGAAGGTATGAAATATAAGTTGCCATTTTTTTATAGTGTTACACCAGATGAATTTGTGTAGGGGTTTGAATCCTTCCATGTGCGATTATGTGAAAATATCAGGAATGACAAACATATTCACTGGATTTAAATGTAATGACACTGAAATTGATGCGAACTCTTGATAATAAGTATTATCAACCCAGAAATGAGTTATCCTCCTCCTCCAGTGTTTTTCCGATGCTGTGGATTGAACTTCGGCGTAGCTCAATGGTACGCAAAACCAAGGACCCGGGTTTGATCCCCGGCGCCGGAGGGAATTTTTCCCCTCTAATATTAATTGTTACCATAACAGATATATTCTGTAGGACCAAAAATTAATCTTTACGTAGATTCTTCGAGCAACAGTGCATTTTACTGTGGAATCCCGGTCACAAGTCACTCAACTGAGTGCGCTCCTTGTATAATGGCAGTTGACTTAATATAAAAATGTCAATATACATGTCGAACTTGGAGTCTGGCCATAAAGGGAAAAACACTGGAGGAGGGGGATTCGATCCGGTGTTGTGGATTGAACTTCGGCGTAACTCAATGGTTAGAGCGCTTGGTACGAAGGATCAAGGACCCGGGTTCGATACCCGGCGCTGGAGCGAATTTTTCTCCTCTAATATTAATTGTTACCATAATAGGTATATTCTGTAGGACCAGAAATTATTCTTTACGTAGTAAATTGCTGTTGTAAAAATATTTTAATAAATAGGTACCAAAACCTTTGATAATTTACCATTTAGGCTTAGAAACAGCGTTGAAAATAATTTACGAAAGTAATGTGATTTTCGACATACGGCAATATTTTACTGGGAGTGCGATATCTTTTGGCATGTTTATTAATGTTCATAATTTCACTGTAATTTTATATTCCTTTGCTTATCGTTTTCAAGAATTTTAACTGAAAAATCTATAAAATGTACCTGTTAATACATTGATGACATTGAATTTCTACCACCAAGCTTACCATAAAAAAATATTCCATCTCAAAAAGCAGGAAAATGCGAAATTCTAACATTGAAAATACTATAAAATGCTAAATTCGATTTTTAATGTACTATTTTTCTTTTATTTTGCTAAAATCTACAATCTTTAATACGGGATGTCTAAAAATTATTGAAGCGGATTCAAAGAATGACTGTTGGCACATTATTTAATTTATATTAATGATTTAACAGTAGAGATATCAGAACCTACCAAGTGAATAAATTCAGAAAGCAAAGCATCCACGTGTCTGTATCTTCTGGCAATGGCTCAGCATCGCATTGCTGACTGGTTTGTGTTTACCTAACAGTACTAAAGCTCGTTTCCTGGCTGCGGCAACTACAAACACTTGACAATCACACCCACTTGTTCCTCCATATGGCGCTCACGTCCCACATTTTAACCGAAGAGGGCGCAGTCAGACGACGACCGCTCACCAGCGTCAGAGGCTTGATTCCGGACAAATCCTTCCAGATGAAGAGAGAGTGTGCAGGTTTCATAACAGCACTTCAGTTGTCTTTGTCAATCTAGTTGCAG
This sequence comes from Periplaneta americana, assembly GCF_040183065.1. Classification (NCBI taxonomy): domain Eukaryota; kingdom Metazoa; phylum Arthropoda; class Insecta; order Blattodea; family Blattidae; genus Periplaneta; species Periplaneta americana. The sequence continues at coordinate 73,277,712 of NC_091118.1, forward strand.
CATTGATACTTTCTCATTACTATGTCATATAGGCTCGATACTGTAAACAAATAACTTGAGAAAAGTAAGTACAGGTATAAACACACACAGGATGTTCGTATGTCTGTGTTACAAACTTCTAATAGGAAAGGGGGTTCAGAAAGAACAATTTGTCAAGAAAAACCCATATCCGAAGTTGTATTTCACGTTTAGACGCTATGATACCGAGTTAACATTGTGAAAGCCTTAAACATACTTAACTAAATAAAAAGTTGAGTAAATATTTCTATATTAATAAATAAGCAGGCTAAATAACGAAACCAACAAATAAATATACGAATATGTAGCTCTACGTCCGACATGAGTAAAATTTCTTAAAAGGATACCTACTGAACTAAAATTCGCATTCTATATATTCTAAATAGCATGCATTAATTTATACACATAATGGCGCAAACTAGACCTTTCTACGGCTAATGGTTTCGGAGTAAAGCATCTCTAAACGTGGATACTGGCGATTCGTGACGTCACACTGCCGCGCCCTACAGCCGAGCCGCTCTGCAGTGAATCCTGGTATATATGGAGATCACGAAAATCACGACATAATAGACATAGGCTACAATATAATTTTACTAATATTTGCGAATTAAGAGATTCTGATTAATTATATGCGAATAAAACAATCGCGATAAATCGCGAAATACAGTTCTAACAGCAAAATATGAACACATTCGCGAATTATTACTATTGCGTCGTTTTATAGCGAATTTCATATTCTGAGTTTTTTTTTTCGATTTTTTTTTCACTTGAATTTGTTATATATCCAAGTAGGCTACATTACATGGTATTCCAGGTGTTCTGATTACACTAGTGAACGCAAAAGACGGAGAATTCAACATTTCACTAATAATTTGAAAGTGTTCATTTGAGGGCTGCAATTTTTTTTTACAGTCTCAATCCGACAAATATTGTTTGTTGGCTATACCGCACCTTTACCAGAATCTAACGAGCCTTTAATGTTAATTATTTGGAAAGTAATATTCGCACTGAGTTAATACTCCAATTCCAAAATAATAAATTTTCCAAAACTTCCATTAATCTCCGCCAAGAGTACAAATCAATCTCCAACAATCTCCGCCAACTCCAATGTTAAAAAAAAAAAAAAAGTTAAAATTAATGTCCATAAATACCTGCCCTTGACTAGAATTCATGTTCAAATCGCGAAAAATACCGTTCTTTTCATAAATAAGCATTAATTAGCTGAAAGCTTACACAACGCAAGGCACGGGTGTAGCAATGTGACGTCAGCAGCAGTGGTGGACAAAATGCCTTCGCTCGTATAAACAGCTATATTGAAAACCATTTGATATTTTGAGTTGCGGTTTTCAGTGCTGCCATCAGCTCCCTGTTGTCAATAACAATATATATACTGTATAGGCTTATCTTTCTTTTTGTTCAGTGTCCTTTTAAGCTGTAAATATGTAGTTTCTCTTTTTTAGTCAACTGTCCGAAGAAGTTGAACCAATAAAGCATCACTCATGAGGCAACTAAGTCATGATATAATGGCTTGGGGTGGCCAGATCCTTTCCTCCTCCATTGCATACATCGCTGTCTAGTAACATATTACACTAATCAGACTTCAGTGTAAACAAACAGTTGAAAAAATTCTAGTTTTATCATTTAAATGACCACTTACACGGACTAGCTCCCCTCGTTAGTCTTACCCTAGATCATATATATGAATTGTTTTGAGCATTCTCTTTCCAAAAAAATTCATCTTTTAATTTCCCTTTAACTGCAGGTCCATTATCGAAGCAATGATGTTTTCCCATTACATATTGGTTATTACGTTTCTAGTTTCATTCTTTCATTACGAACATATGATTTGATTATCACTCTGTAGAAGATATATCAGTAACTTATATTTGAACTTTTTTAAGATTTATCTTACCAAATAATCCACATTTAGTTTTCTTTTAACCGTACCTCCATTATCCGTCTTTATCTTTGAATAATATCTGTAGTTTTAATTTGGTAGAGTTAATGTGGAACTTCATTATGACTATTATATTCAAAGATATACTTTCAAATTGTCAACCTGATATGTATAGGCCTTAACCTTTACACACTGATACAGCCATGTTAGCAGCTACATTTCTTGTGATAGTGTAACGGAAGGTGGTCTTAAAATCATGACTTCAAATTACTTTTCCGTCGTCTGTCATGCATGTAATGCACGTATTTAGGAAGATGAGCATAAATAGGCCCGTTATATCTCATTCATGCATCCACATATGTTATCCATTAATTTATGTTAATTCATTTGTTCCATCACCCGGTCATTAATAGACGTATTCCCTGGATCAGTATTATATAGGCTACATCCTACAGGTCCCAGACAGAGCTAGCTGTAAACAAAATTGATTACTTACTTACTTACTTACAAATGGCTTTTAAGGAACCCGGAGGTTCATTGCCGCCCTCACATAAGCCCGCCATTGATCCCTATCCTGAGCAAGATTAATCCAGTCTCTACCATCATATCCCACCTCCCTCAAATTCATTTTAATATTATCTTCCCATCTACGTCTCGGGGTCCCCAAAGGTCTTTTTCCCGCCGGCCTCCCAACTAACACTCTATATGCATTTCTGGATTCGCCCATACGTGCTACATGTCCTGCCCATCTCAAGCGTCTGGATTTAATGTTCCTAATTATGTCAGGTGAAGAATACAATGCGTGCAGTTCTGCGGTGTGTAACTTTCTCCATTCTCCTGTAACTTCACCCCTCTTAGCCCCAAATATTTTCCTAAGAACCTTATTCTCAAACACCCTTAATCTCTATTCCTCTCTCAAAGTGAGACTCCAAGTTTCACAACCATATAGAACAACCGGTAATATAACTGTTTTATAAATTCTAACTTTCAGATTTTTGACAGCGGAATAGATGACAAAAGCTTCTCAACCGAATAATAACAGGCATTTCCCATATTTATTCTGAGTTTAATTTCCTCCCGAGTGTCATTTATATTCGTTACTGTTGGCTCCAAGGTATTTGAATTTTTCCACCTCTTCGAAGAATAAATCTCCAATTCATATATATATATATTTCCTTTTCGTACAATATTCTGGTCACGAGACATAATCATATAAACAAAATTGATTAAACATCGAAAATATTACTGAATAGCAAATGGTTTTTAATACTTTTCTCCTATTGATTTAAATATATGTAATAGTAATGTTGCAAGTACAAAGAATAAAAACAGAAGTTGTAGTATCAATATTTATTATAGTGACATCCAAATGGAACTGACAAGACAACTAATGATGAGAATATAAAACAATCAATTAGTTAATTTTTGCATATTTGAGAAACAAGAACAATGGACGTAGATTCTGGCTGTTGTCTGGCTCCCGTCTCCAGATGTTGTTAATGTCTGATGTCTGATAACTCAGCACCTCATTGCAGTGGTAGAAGTTGCCTATGGCAAAAATTTTGTCGGAAGATGTATTATATGACTTTCTTGTGTTCAATTCTATTGTACCTGGTTTACATGTTCCGACCTATTATGGGTCATCCTCAGAACTGGTAGTTGTTGGTCTTGGCGCGTCTTGTTTTGTTTCCAGTGATGGCGCCAAGACCTACAACGACCAGTTCTGAGGATGACCCATAATAGGTCGAAACATGTAAACCAGATACGATACAATTTAACACAACAAAATCATATAATAGGCATACATATTCCGAAGGGATACACTGTTAAAAGTTGTGTAATCAAGATGTATAAATTTTTTTTGTGATTCAGCACCTCGTTGTAGTCGAAAGAAATTGACTATGGCTGAAATCTAATAACTCACCACCTCACTACAGTTGTGTAAGTTGACTATCGCTGGAGTCAGATGACTCAGCATCTCACTGGAGTCGCAGAAGTTGACTATCGCTGGAGTCAGATGACTCAGCACCTCGCTGCAGTCGAAGAAGTTGACTATCGCTGGAATCAGATGACTCAGCACCTCGCTGCAGTCGCAGAAGTTGACTATCGCTGGAGTCAGATGACTCAGCACCTCGCTGCAGTCGAAGAAGTTGACTATCGCTGGAGTCAGATGACTCAGCACCTCGCTGCAGTCGCAGAAGTTGACTATCGCTGGAGTCAGATGACTCAGCACCTCGCTGCAGTCGAAGAAGTTGACTATCGCTGGAGTCAGATGACTCAACACCTCGCTGCAGTCGCAGAAGTTGACTATCGCTGGAGTCAGATGACTCAGCACCTCGCTGCAGTCGAAGAAGTTGACTATCGCTGGAGTCAGATGACTCAGCACCTCGCTGCATTCGAAGAAGTTGCCTACGGCAGAAGAATGACTGACGACTGTTGAAGTCTTGTTTCGTAATGTTTATAAGAATTTTATTTATTTTTCAGTGGATACAATGTAGAGGTATTTCATCTTCTACTTCATTTTATTTGTTTCAGTAATTTCCAGTTTTAGGAATTCTTTCTTTCTTCATTGTTGATTGAGTGCTTCTTGTTGCATTTCTTCTTGGTGAAATGTATCGTTGTGATTTCTGGTTAGCAGCGTACAATTTTCTTGGTTTAAGATGTGTTTTCACAATTGCATTACTTCTTGGTAAACAGTCATGTTGTTTTTCTTGTTGACAAAAGATGATGTGGTTTCTTCTTGGTTTTCATTTTTCGTTCATTGAAGAATATGTTATTGAAGACAATGTTTTGCTTGATCAGGAACTCTTCTGTATTGATGATGCAGTTTTTTTTTCATTACAGAGGAATATTTTCAGTAATGGAGAATTTACTAATGTTTCCTGGATGTTATTAGTTGTGAACTCTTGATTACCTATTTTTTTTTATTTATTTGAAAGGATATTTGTTTCTCATGTGAGAAGAAATGACATATCGAGTTGGTGTTGTTTGATAAAGTAGAAGACAGGTTTATTTTAAGAGTATATTGGATTTCATTTTTGAGAAAAGATGCAATTAAGATTGCTCATTGATAGCAGATATTGAGATGAGGTTTTTTAAGAGTTGGACTTTTTTTATTGAACATCTTTTTCCCATTGGAGGAAGGATGATTTTTTTTTTCACGTGATAAGTGACGATAGCTTTCATGAAGGTGAACTTTTTTTTCAAACGATAGTGATGTGATTTTTGGAACTAGAAATGTTTTTTTTTCAGATGATTTCTTTTTGGAGATGGTATTTTTTTCACATGACTTTTTTGAGATGGTATTTTTTTTTTCACATGGCGTTATGATTTTTTTAAATGGCTATGATTTTTTTTTCAAATGGTGGCGAGTGATAATTTTAATTCAGTTATTCTGAACAATTCCTTTTTCTAACAGTGGCCTTATGAATTGATTTCGTTTGTATAGAAATTGTGTATAGTAAAAGGTTACATATTTTTGTTTTTGAATTTTATGCCACTGTAACAATCCATTAATGCCCATGTATTTTGTTTACGTAAATACATGGGAATTACTCATAGTTTTGAGGTACAATTTGCATTTTTAGTTCTCTTTTATTTTTGCTTTTCGTGACTCTGTTCTACAGAAAGCATAGAGGTAGGGCTCCATGCTCTCTGTACCTTGCGGAGCAAGATTGACCAACACTTGTATCATCTCGCTCCGCTTATTCAGTTCCTGGACGGAGAAGTCAGGTAATCATTGAAATGAGATTGAATGGCATGTGGCCATTTTGTATATTTTGGGATAGTTCGTTTCCCTCCTCATCTCAGAGGGAACTGAACTCAGCCACCTTCCAGTCAGTTGCCCTGCCAACTGATATTAGTCAACTACAATTTGAACTTACTAGCTTCATTGCGTACAGTTTCATGTTTATCTGCTAAATAACCTTTATATAATGAATATGATTGTTTGCGATAAAATTCAAGATAGGTACAAGATAGGTGATTTCCACATTCTTGCAATCACTGTTACTTTGGAATTTTTATACCGATTTATTATTAACATGAATGCAAGGAAATCTAATTTGTAATATAGTTGCTCAGTGGCTTGTATTATTTGTTTTAGATTTCCTTAGCCTACTTCTGGTGACCATTTAGCAAGCCTCGACGGATAGCAGCCAAGCTGCATTTTGTGGTACAGATAGTTCGTCTGCTTATCTCTGAGGGAACTGAACTCAGCGACCTTCCAGTCAGTTGCCCTACCAACTGCTGTTAGTCAGGTCCGATTTGGTCTCTGTAGTGTGCAGTTTGCACTGTGTAATACTTTATGTACTACATATTCTTTATTTAGCATAATTAATATGGTCTGAATGTAAACTTATGATAGGTGATTGTCACATTTCTGCAATCACTGTTATTTTGGAATTTTGATAAGTCTGCCAGTTTATTTTTACGTGAATGCACGGAAATATAAGTTTTCGATATATATGTACATTCGTTTTTTTTTTATTTTATAGGCCTACAGATGTTCATATGCATGGATATTTGAATGCATATTGTTTTCATAATCTTAATTTCTCATACTTTTGGCGATTCTAGTAATAAAAGTATTGTTTACAGAAAGCATAGAGGTAGGGCTCCATGATTTCTGTGTTGTGTCGGTCGAGATTGAGGCATATTTTATCACCTCGCTCTGCTTATGCAGACTTCCCATGTAGACGCATACGAAGCGAGGCTGGACGGTTAGCAGTCCTTTGAAATTTGTGACAGTTGATATCTCTCTTTATCTCGGAGGGAATTCAACTCTGCCACTTTTAAGCGAATTGTCATGCTGGCCCTTATTATTCAGGTCCGATGTGGACTTTTAGCGCTGTTGTGCATACTTTGCACTGTATAATATTCTCTGTGCTACATATATTTATATATTTAATACTGATAATTGTCTACGATGACAACATAAATAAAATGTATCTTTCATTTCTGCTATCAGAGTTAGTTTGTAAATTATGCTGTGGTATGTTATTCTGTAAATTTATGTATGAATTTACAACTGATTTGAATTTGTTTCATTACGATTTACTTTCGTAATTTTCACTCTGGTGTGAGGTCAAGATTTTTAGTTTACATCCCTTTAGACAATGAGACAGAAATCCTCTTTTATTCTGTGTTGCAGCCGGAGTTCTGTGCTTCCATTCGAAACTGTGAAGTGTGTTAAGTCAGTTGGACTTTTCATTCGGGTTACGAAACCCATACCCCTATTGGGGGACAATAAAATGTTCTGTTACTTTCTGGGCCTTATAAATGAAGTTTGGAAAGCACATTCACTGAACTCCGGTAATACAAACTAAATAAAATTTGCACTGTTGACAAAAATAATGCCATATTCACCCCAAACTCACCCAATCCCGAACCCTAAAAACCCCACCCCACCCCAACCCACCCATCCCACCCCTACCCACCCAATTCCACCCCTACCCGCCCTTGTACCCGCCCCCCATAATCCCCATGATGAGTTGTACCTTCATCCTCCACGGCGATCGTGCAGGTGGGAAGTGCGCTCGATGTTCCTCCCACCGCGCCGGGGTACCATGAAAAGAAAGAAACTTTATGTTCAGACAAATTGATCGCAGTCAACTAACTAAGTGTAAGCTACTTCATAAAACTAATGGCCGGTTTCACCAAACTTCTTTAAATCAGCACAAACGACTTGTCAGCAAATGGATCGTTTAATTTTAACGGAATCTTTAAAAGTTGACTGTTTCACCAAGCCTCGTATCTTTAAAATTAACAGGCGTTTACTAACGAGGGGATTTTGTACTTGTATCTTGCATGTTTTGTTTTTCATACGACCATGGCTTCGAAATCGCGAATTTCATTGGTTACATATGATCATGGCTGACTTTGTTTGGCATGAGGAAACAATCATAGGCAAACGGGTAAGAGGCAGTAATTTTAAGAACATCTTCCTAAATACAGTATGTTGTCATACCACAATTAAAAAAAAAAAAAAAAAAAAGAAGGCAGCTGCTTCCAAATGTAAATAATAGGAATGTAGAGCAGTTAAATTGTAGCTTCTAAAGGAAATCTGAGAAAATTTAGAGGACTACAAGGTCGACAGCTTAAAAATTGATGCAACATTAATTCTATACAAAGCATTCTAAGCAGTTATATTAGGCCTAAATTTAGGACGGGAAATCGCCTCTTCCATAAATTTGCATACTACTTTTCCACTGTATTTCATGCAGATTTATTAGTACCCTGTAACAATTTTGCCATGCTTGTGTGGCAGGATTCAGGAGAGGTGTCATTAAATTGGATTTTAAGGGGTATCCATTGTCTCCTAAAAGAAAATCTCTTTGCACCCTTTTCATTTAAAAGGCATCCTCCTTTGGAATGTTGTGCTATCCGTGTAGACCGTAACATTATCTTAAACCGAGAAGAATCTGTTGGAGAGGCGTTAAGTGGGTGATTCCTATCTGTCGTATTCTAACCTATTACAGTTTCAATAAACTAGCGCTGAGGTAGTTCTGAGGTAGAAGTGAAAATCGTTGAACTTATAAGGGATTTTTTTTTGTGGTAATGCAGTTGATCGTATATGCAAGGCATAACAAAAACCTAAACTAATCAAACGTAACATGTCACAGATTCGTATGTGCAAGGTGTATAAGCAGAGTACGAAGGAAACTACCTCAGCGCTAGTTTAGCCACAATTTTTCTATGCGGAGCTTTACATAGACCTATGAAATTGTTTGAATATTGAAGGTAAAATAGGATCTTCTATTGCAGAATCTTTTGGCTATATTACTGCCAGGATATACGATTGGAACATATACACAATCTATGTTGTCTATGACAACATAAAATTTAGCTATAAGCTTATTAGGCCTATAGAAATAATGACTATTGTAATGTTGATAGTACGTCTGATAATTTATTCACATATCTAGACAATACAGCTTTTGATACCCCGTTCATATCATCAATTACTATTTCAAAACTTCCCGCAACGTTATTTTAAAACGAGAAGAATCTGTTGAAGAGGCGTTAAGTGGGTGATTTCTATCTGTCGTATTCTAACCTATACAGTGTACCGGTATTCAGTTTCTTCTAGAATCATTCTTACTACTTATTTCCTTAATGTGTAGCTTTCGTGGAATTCTTTATCACTTAAATCTTCAAAATGATTATTCCGAGTGTTATTACAACATATAAGTTCGTCGTTATGTTGAAGTTCTAAATAAAGAACTTCATCATCGAATAATTACGTCCGCCATGTTGTTGACTTCTTAACGCATCGTTACTGTTTTAACGCTACGAATAGGTCCTAATAAATTAACGATGAATTTAAAGATGCGTTATCAATAATGATACTTGGTGAAACACAAAAACTGACTAACGTGTCATTAAATTATTTAACGAGACGTTATAATGATAACGAAGGTTGGTGAAACCGGCCATAAGTCCCATAACACGAGTCGCCAAATAACGCCAACTTTAACCGTGCGGTGTTATCTTGAGGGAGCCTTTGAGATGTGCGGGCTGTATGGTGTGTTTGAGCGCATCGCACTTGTGGGCGTAGGGTTTTTCAATGATTTGTGTTAGGACGTTTTACCAACTGCTATGATTAAGTGAAGCTACTTGTGGCTCCATATTTACGTAGACGATTGCAGTCATTCTAGACTTGCTGTATAATGGTCGCAACTTGTGCAACCAACCACTGTACATACATTGTACATAACATGTTCGACGTTAAGTGGAGCTACTTGTGGCTCCATATTGGACGTAGACGATAGCAGTCATTCTAGACTTGCTGTATAATGATCTAGAGTTTTACTGAGCTACCCCTTCGCAAGGAGAGGCCTTAGCCCTTGAGAGACAAATCGGCTATTCATTCATTCATTCATTCATTCATTTAAATGTACAGAATTCTGATCCGAACAAAATGTAGCTTTTTGTTCTGCAAAGGAATTTTACAATGTTACATTTGTTCGGATCACATTTCTGCACATTTAAAGGACAAAACTAAAATTATTTCAATCATTTATTGTCATAATACACTGTTCTCTTAAATTGACACAGCATAATGGGAATTCAACCAATGGCTTTCCCAAAACACACTATGAAATGTTTCATATAAAACAATTTTTATCTCGAAAACGAAGCGAATACTAGCAAAATTGTATTAAACTTTTTTTTTGTTTCAAACACCTCAAAGAATAACCCCCTGAAATTAATGGCATTACTTACAGTTCACACTGTACCGTATAACGTCACAACACCGCACAGAAGAAGCACTGCCCGGTTTAAAGCCACACTCTCATTAAAGTATGCACTAATTTGTTTACACTATTACAAAATCGCAAACACACAAACAACTTTATTTACGCGATAGCGTAGTATCATAGTCTAATATATATAGTCACGAAGCTTGAGTTGTGAGGGTGCTAGGAACAATAGACTGTGCCGGTATTATTTCGCATTGTTTATAATGAGGCGATATTAGTGATTTTTAATTTTATTGGGTTATTTTACGACGCTGTATCAACATCTAGGTTATTTAGCGTCTGAATGATATGAAGGTGATAATGCCGGTGAAATGAGTCCGGGGTCCAGCACCGAAAGTTACCCAGCATTTGCTCGTATTGGGTTGAGGGAAAACCCCGGAAAAAACCTCAACCAGGTAACTTGCCCCGACCGGGATTCGAACCCGGGCCACCTGGTTTCGCAGCCAGGTGTGGACGATATTAGTGATCCTAGTGGTTAGCAACTATCTATGGATGCATATTCCCTACGTATTGAGCTTCGTGACTCTATATACTAGACTGTTGATAGTATCGTACACAATCACACAGCAACATTACGCAAAACCCTCTTATAACGCCCGTCACAGAATATCGTACCCTGCAAAAAGAAGTTTCATGTCAATAAAATATAAAACTTAATTATACAACAGTGAGTAACCTTACTATTCGTTGTATTAAAATTGTGTTGTTCAATAAGTGCAAGGGATACATGTCGGAGGCGGCATTTCAAAACATAAACCCTTGTTTACACATTTCGAACACCTTGCACCGTGCCATTCAGAAGCCAACGTTTGGATAACGATGACAATGAAACAGGAGTAGCGGCTTCTTCTGCCTTTTAAGGCCGCCGAGTGGATAAAGCAGAAGGCAATAAAAACAAAAGCGAGCAACCGAGGTTACCTCATCTGCCCGGAATACTTCCCGAGGCGTTGAACCCAGATTCGTCAACAACAGCGACCACGTGGCACTGCGACAAAAATCACGTGTCGACTCATGTTGTCATTGTAACGAAACAGAATGTTAGTCTACCATGGTAATCATGCAGTTCTGCATTCGTAATCGACAGAAGAGTTCCAAGGTGACGACTAATATTATCGTTATACTATTCTTAGGCCCGGTTTCTTCAACTTTTGTTAAATGCGCCTAACATAGCGTTAATTAACTGTAAGTGAAAAGCATAAATTGCTGTTAAAAATATTGAGTTTCTTCAACTTTATATTTCACATTTTAACATTCTGTTTGTTAATGTTTGTTAACACTCTGTTAGGACCAGAGATTCTAGAATTTAACCATAACCTATAACCACAGTCTACTATATACAGTCGCGAAGCTCAATATGTAGTAAAAATGCAAACATGGGTAGTTGCCCACCACTAGGATCGCTACTATCGCCTCATCATCGCAGATCTCTCTCCTAGCAGCCGACAAAATATGTTACACTTTCGTTGTCGTGTTCTTTTGGAAAAATTAACACCTTCCTTCCATTATTGAAATATTAAATGCATAAAGTTAATTTATAATTTTAATGAAGTATATTAAATTCCAACATAAACTCGAAGATACCTGCAAGAAATAAGTTAATATAATTTTTGTTTGTGTAAAACGAACTGAAATTTACTATAATAGCTTCACTCATTCAAGATTATAGCGATAATTAACTATGAAACCAATAAATATTAATTTGCATTTCTCTTTACAACAATAATAATGGAAATATGAATTAATGGAGTAACTTACGTGTACCGGTACTTGTAGGCTTACGTAGTTAATAAAGTGGGATGAGGTTAAGCGATAATAATCACACCAGAATTGGAAATAAAACGTGATCAATAAATTTTATTGTAACAGACTTTTTCTACGTCTCTAGTAAAGCAACAAATAAAAATAACAACAAAATTAACAGCTATAATTAAAAACATATCCTTTGAAGAAAAAAGTAGGCCTAAGCAATAATAATCCCACCAGAATTGAAAATAAAACGTGATCAATAAATTTCATTAAAACAAACTTAATTTTTCTACATCTTTAGTAAAATAACACATAAAAATAGTAACAAAATGAATAGCTACAATTAAAAATATATCCTCTGAAAAAAAAGTAGACCTAACCTTTATTTCTCTGGAAATTTAGCAGCCTAAGTGACAGAACTTTAACCGGTATCTAATGTCCTTTCGGTTAGACTGAAACATTTCGTTGTGAAATTTAAGGATATAATGTATTCTAACAGTCACAAAAAACTTCAAATTAACAGTTCTGTTTCTGCACAGCATTCTTGTGGAAACCCAGGAATCTTTCGGAAATCGGAAAAAGGATAACTCTGGCCTCTTTCTCTTACTGTTGCTGCAATTTATAGCACTACAAACGTCTCCTCCTTATCCCATATTATTATTCCAATTATTATATTTTAGCCTTTAACATTTTCATTATAACCAATAACGAACATTTCACAAGCATCAATGTGAAATACGCAACGAGCTTGCACTCGATAGAAATACGACACAGTCCAAAGTCGACCATGGACAGTCTATTGTTTCTAGTTGCTAACCGCTTGGAGCGCTTTATCACGAGATTTGCAAAAAAAAACACCTCAAGCTTCGCGACTGTATATAGTAGACTGTGCTATAACCAAGTATAGGCTCAATTCTGTTTTCTGAACTCTGACAGTTGCGATTCTCGCTTGTTTCCGTTGTTTGATTCAGAGAGGATAGAAGTCTCTCTATTCTCTCGGCTTCTTTCCATTGTATCACAGTAGCATGGAGCGGCGTATTGCCGTATTGGTATTGCTGTTGTGAAATGGAAAACACTGGAACAAAAAGAAATCATGGGACTAATTTCTCTTCCTTCGAGAGAAGCTTTCTGCTGAAAACAATTTCGCAGTATGAACCAATTATTGAGAATAAATAAACAAACGGATCTACGTTTAAAGCGAAAAGTGAGGCTTGGCAGAAAATAGCCTATACCTTTGTATGAACTTTTGTTCTGTCAAATCACTGAAATCATCCGCTCTGTTTATGTATTCATGGATATCATTTTCTAAATAATCAAGATATAGAAGTTCAACATCTAACGCACCAGCCATATTGAATACGTCTATGCTAACAGAGAGTTAAATGATTTAACTGCATGAAAATGAGCAGTTAAATTAACATGCGTTTTACAGCCTGTTAGTAGTACAGTAGTTGAAGAAATGCTTCAACTGTTAAGTTTACAGTTAAAATGGAATAACACACTTTTATAATTTAACAAAGGTTGAAGAAACCGGGCCTTAAGGCTATTAGTAACGTTATTTGTGTATACTGTATAGTTGCTTTTTATATTTCCTTATATTTTACTTTATATTTTTGCGTGCCTGATCTCGTATTATGCCAGTAAATAATTATACGAGTCCACACCTGTGGAGTAACGGTCAGCGCGTCTGGCCGCGAAACCAGGTGGCCCGGGTTCGATTCCCGGTCGGGGCAAGTTACCTGGTTGAGGTTTTTTCCAGGGTTTTCCCTCAACCCAATATGAGCAAATGCTGGGTAACTTTCGGTGCTGGATCCCGGACTCATTTCACCGGCATTATCACCTTCATCTCATTCAGACGCTAAATAACCAAAGATGTTGATAAAGCGTCGTAAAATAACCTACTAAAAATAATAATTATACGAAACAAGTAGCAATAAAAATCCTTCAGCAGCTTAGTAATCTTCAACATACTACCTATCTTATCGACAACGATAACTTGGTTGATTCGTTATCATCTTTATTGTGACGTCACATTATCTGCTTTACGTCATTTTCTTCTCTTTTTGTGTTTACACTTGAACTCCGTTATAGCATCCAGTGTTGTCAAAACTGTGTGGAATTCCACAATAATGTGTGGAATTTTAATTTCTGTGTGAAATGTTATGTGGAATGATTGGCTGTGTGGATTTTGTGTGGAATTCGCACAGTTAGGCTCACTTAATTTGTGAGTTAATTAAAAAATAAATGTGCATATATAACATTCACCGTTTTAGAGGAAAATCGTTAAGTTTCTATGAAGCATTTCGCAACATCACTGCTACTGTAATAATTCTACAAAGCGCGCCCTGCACTCCTTACCTTCCTCTTTCCCTCTGCTGTACTCAGTTGGTGACGCGCGACGGTGCGCTGCGTTGCAAGATTTATTTTAACGACTTAGACAGTTATTCAATTTAAATTCATGACTAAACGGTTTGATATGCAAAAAAAGATTCAAGACATTAATTGTTCAGATTATTTTTTACCTATCTGCTTGTATAGAAATCAGCCATTTCTCTCTGCCCATTACTGCAATAGAGCGCTGCAAACATTGGACAAAGACTATTTTTTTTTCTTACTTAATGGTGCTTCATCGAAGAAAAAATGTAATAAAAGTTTCGTTATATTTAACATGTAGAATAACCTCTTAAATTTAGGTACATTGGTCCCCTTCCACTCTGCATATATTAGGTTCACCATTCCCATGTTGTGAAATTGTAACATGAAAAGAGAACAAACACCAGACCTCCACCGTCAACAAGGCAATTTTTGGTAGCAACCGCTAGATGGAAGTACAGTTGCAAGCTATTACCACAGTCTAGTATATATAGTTACGAAGCTCAATACGTAGTAAATATGCATCCATAGATAGTTGCTAACCACTAGAATCGCTAGTATCGCCTCATTACAGACAATGCGAAATAGTACCAGCACAGCCTAGGGCCTATTGTTTCTACTTCCTAGTACCCTCTTAAACTCAAGCTTCGTGATTGTATATACTAGACTGTGCTATTACCACAATCTAGTACAGGGCTGGGCACCAAGGGCGAATTCTATTCTCTCACAGGAAGCCATATGACTTCTCTTCAACCCCTTTCTTCCCCGCCGAACACCGCGCAGCCCTGGTCTAGTTCATACAGTCACGAAGCTTGAGGTGATTTTTTGCAGTTCTCGCTATACAATGCTCGAAGCGGTTAGCAACTGAGAGTACTAGGAACAATAGACCACAGTCTATTCATCATTTTATTTTTACTTCAATTTTTATTGTACCTGAGTTTTTGAATGTACTTCACTCCCACCCCTTCTACCGTCCTCCACATAGAACCGAGGCCGCATATGCAATCAAAGTCACTTTACGGTTATAGTAAATAGTATTGAGTTAGTGAGTATAGTACGTTCCAGAAATATGGTCGCGTATTCCAGTGAAGAAAGAGCTTTCAATATTGAATCATATTTTCGCACAGATACTGTGCGTCCGTTTGCTTACGTCGCATCTCGGTTTCCCTCACCCGCTTCTGCTCGCCCCTCTGTAAAGGTTAGTGTTGAGCTGTCTTCGCTCTTTTCTGAAAACATTAATTTACAGCACGTAAAGTACTCTTTTATCGAGTAGGTACAGAATTATTTCAACATGAGTTACTAGTACAAAGGATGAAACTGATAAAATTGGAATTAGATACAATAGTCTATAGTGCGATAATATGCACAAAAGAACTGAAGCCTGTATCGAAGTGAACGGCCATACATTTTAAAAAATGTGTTTAAATATCCATATTATGATTATTTTTCAATTTAACTTCATTCTTTGTATGTTACGCTAATGTACTGTAGACAGTGTAACATACACTGCATAATGAATACGTCCGCATGGATAACTCAGTTCGTGAGTAAAAACACTTATTGTTAATACTGTACTGTATTTTGATCAAAGTCAAAATTTCGATAGTTCCTAGTTTACGTAAATGGATGAACTACTTTTCTTCCCTCCTATACCTAGTAAAGGGATTCGTTTGTATTTTACACTAGCATCATCGAACTCCAGTAGTGGAAGAGGATAGCGAACGGTGTTTCCGGTTCTTAACCGTTAATCCAAAGGTATAGCCAGGTTAATATTAGAAATGTTAGTAAAAACAAAATGATGTCCCTGTATATACAGTCACGAAGCTCAATACGTAAGGAATATGCATCCATAGATTGCTGCTAACCACTAGAATCGCTACTATCGCCTCATCACAGACAATGCGAAATAGTACCGGGACAGTCTATTGATCCTAGTACCCTCAACAACTCAAGCTTCGTGACTGTATATACTAGACTGTGAATAGATTGTGCGATAGTAGGAATCCTAGTGGCTAGCAACTAAAGTTCAACTGTCATCGGATGCATATTCCCTACGTATTGAGCTTCGTGACTGTATGTACTAGACCAGGGGTCGTCAGCACAGAGCACGCTGGGGCTAGCGTTTCTTAAACAGTGCACCATGGTGCATTCCGTACCTGCTAGCGGGTATGCTCTCTATCTCTCCCTGCTGCACGACGGTACACACGGAACGGCACCGCATACCCTTTGCACATTTCAGCGAGTGCTGACGACCACTGTACTTGACTGTGCTGTTACTCCATTCAATTCCATAAGGGGTCATAACGTAACTTCTTTTGCGATGGCTAAATGGCAGCATAGTGAAATTGTCAAAAGTTGTTGCCTTGAAAGTTCTAATATGCTAATCAATCTGTTATATGTGAACACTGTGATCAGGGGTTTAAATTCACTCATGAAACATGATAACACGATATTAAAAGAGAGAGAGAGAGAGAGAGAGAGAGAGAGAGAGAGAGAGAGAGAGAGAGTGAGTGAGTGAGTGAGTGAGTGAGTGAACTGCACAATTTCTTTAACATTTAGTTTGTATTATAGAAATGTCCCATGTGAGTGCGGGAATTCACGAGTACTGACGTTTTCTTAAAAAATAAAGCAAATACAGAGTGGGTGTATAGTCGCTTTTCTCAAACATTTAATTATATTCAATTTACATTTTATTACACATTTCTTTACATTTATTGTTCAAAATGGAGGACCTGTTTCTCGATACACAATTCATAGGTATTCGTTTATTCAAGTTATGACATCTGTAGTCTATACTGTATGTATATAAGTATGAAACCTTACATACTTACTTACTTACAAATGGCTTTTAAGGAACCCGAAGGTTCATTGCCGCCCTCACATATGCCCGCCAGAGGTCCCTATCCTGTGCAAGATTAATCCAGTCTCTATCATCATACCCCACCTCCCTCAAATCCATTTTAATATTATCCTCCCCTCTACGTCTCGGCCTCCCTAAAGGTCTTTTTCCCTCCGGTCTCCCAATTAACACTCTATATGCATTTCTGGATTCGCCCATATGTGCTACATACCCTGCCCATCTCAAACGTCTGGATTTAATGTTCCTAATTATATCAGGTGAAGAATACAATGCGTGCAATTGTATTGTGTAACTTTCTCCATTCTCCTGTAACTTCATCCCGCTTAGCCCCAAGTATTTTCCTAAGCACTTTATTTTCAAACACCCTTAACCTATGTTCCTCTCTCAGAGTGAGAGTCCAAGTTTCACAACCATACAGAACAACCGGTAATACAACTGTTTTATAAATTCTAACTTTCAGATTTTTGGACAGCAGACTGAATGAGAAGAGCTTCTCAACCGAATAATAACACGCATTTCCCATATTTATTCTGCGTTTAATTTCCTCCCGAGTGTCATTTATATTTGTTACTGTTGCTCCAAGATATTTGAATTTTTCCACCTCTTCGAAGGATAAATCTCCAATTTTTATATTTCCATTTCGTACAATATTCTGGTCACGAGACATAATCATATACTTTGTCTTTTCGGGATTTACTTCCAAACCGATCGCTTTACTTGCTTCAAGTAAAATTTCCGTGTTTTCCCTAATCATTTGTGTATTTTCTCCTAACATATTCACGTCATCCGCATAGACAAGAAGCTGATGTAACCCGTTCAATTCCAAACCCTGCCTGTTATCCTGAACTTTCCTAATGGCATATTCTAGAGCGAAGTTAAAAAGTAAAGGTGATAGTGCACCTCCCTGCTTTAGCCCGCAGTGAATTGGAAAAGCATCAGATAGAAACTGACCTATACGGACTCTGCTGTATGTTTCACTGAGACACATTTTAATTAATCGAACTAGTTTCTTGGGAATATAAGTATGAAACCTAAGAACGAATATTGAGGAAAAGCTACTTTTAATTTTAACCCTTTTGTATGTATTTGTAAAGTAAGATGATACTGTCAGTATATTCTGAATGCCAAAATATGTAAAAATATATGTATCAAAAATCTACCAGCGTACTCAGAATTATGTAACGTGCATATAATTTTAAATGGACATATGAGGCGTCTAGTATCAAAATCGGCCAAGTCACAAAATTTAAGAAAATGAGCTTTAATTGTAAACAGAAACCAGTAATATATCTCTAACTGGTGAAACAAAAATTTGCTGCAAAATCGGCCATGTCATCGTATTACGAATCACTGAATATAAGGTCTTGCAGTAAAACGGGGCCATGTCACGCAGCCAATGAATTCAAAACCAGCCAAGTCAATGAGCGACTTATCATCATCCCGCTGCGATGTTTTTTGTTTTGAATCCTATATTGCTGGACTGTGCAACACTGTTGCCAAATCAGTAGACAACATATTTTTCTTATTCTTGAAATATTTATATTTCATTTTAGCGATACTGACAACAAAAATTCTGAAGTTTTGCATTGTCGACAACATAACTTCCGGAGTTTTGCATTCATTATCTGAGACAAGATGTATTATGTACGAAGAATCATTCATTGGAATCACCAAAACTAGCCGATTGGCGCGACCTTAGGAGACACTCATCTTACCTGCTTTCTGTCCGTGGTTTTCCTCATACGCAATGATTAATTTTGAGGTATTTTGCAGGAAAATTGAACTCTCAACTACCGGTACTTTGTTATTTAGCGTCGACAAAATTGGTAATCGCGAGATGGTATTTGGCCAGATGAGATCTAGAATTTAGCGTAGATTACTTGACATTCGCCTTACTATTGGGGAAAACCTTGAAGAAACTCAAACGAGTAATCAGCCCAAGTGGGAATCGAACCAACGTCCGAGCGCAGCTCCGGATCAGTAAGCGTGCGCCTCTGCCGATTGAGGACGCCGGTAGCTGATTTAACCTAAATTTATGAATAGTAGAACAGTAAAATTGTATAAGATTGCAACAAAACTGGTCAAGTCAAAATTAAAAACAAGTAAAATGTTTATAAACTACGAAATAGATTTTAAATATGGAGGGAAACTAAATAATGTACAACAATTAACTATGTAACAATGAAGAAACAACTTTTTTAATTATCATCGGTTCGTCTTTTGAGGTTTTTGATTGATACTGAAAAATTTGCCTTCAGTGACTTGGCCGATTTTGAACTAGACGCCTCATATGTTTCATTACTTACTTACAGTACAAACTTGCTTACTTTTGGCTTTTAAGGAACCCGGAGTTTCATTGCTACCCTCACATAAGCCCGCCATCGGTCCCTATCCTGAGCAAGATTAATCCAGTCCCTACCATCATGTCCCATCTCCGTAAAATCCATTTTAATACTATTCTCCCATCTACGACTCGGCTTCCCCGAAGGTCTTATTCCCTCCGGCCTCCCAAATAAAGGCTCATTCACAATGAAAATTAAACATAACGTAAGCGTTAACTTAAGAATATAAACGTTACGGTAAAATCAAGAAGTCATACCATCATTCACGATGGGAACATAAACATAACAGCAAACATACTAGGTAACCATGGAAACATAACAACGACGCCATTTCCTCATATTCTGTCGTATACTTCAGCGCTCCACGATTGTGTTCTGTTTGCAAATCACGTAAGCATAAGCATGAAAGTTTGGAGTTTGCAAACTTTCATGTTAACGTCTTACGGTAATGTTTATGTCAATGCTTATGTGAATCATTGTGAATGACCCCACTTGGTAGCCTGGGCGCAAACTTCTGTGTTTATGTTACGGTTATGTTTAATTTTCATTGTGAATGGGCCTTAACACTTTATATGCATTTCTGGATTCGCCCATACGTGTTACAGGCCCTGCCCATCTCAAACGTCTGGATTTAATGTTCCTAATTATGTCAAGTGAAGAATACAATGCGTGCAGTTCTGCGTTGTGTAACTTTCTCCATTCTCCTGTAACTTCATCCCTCATAGCCCAAATATTTTCCTAAGCACCTTATTCTCAAACACCCTTAACCACTGTTCTCATAGGTTTCATTAGTAAACTAAAAACATTTATTTACGTAAATTATCAGCGCCCTAATTGCGACACTTATAAATTATTTTTTAGTACACAAAGGTTCATTTCCGTACTTTACAATAACATTTACATGTAACTTGTAAAATATGGTTCCTTATTTATGTGGAATATGCCCCTGGTTGAAAGAGGTCATCTGCAGTTTTTCCTTCTGCATTACTCGTTCCTGCAGTACAAGAATCATAGGTTGTGAATGGCTTTGCTCGAAATGAGAAGGCGCGGGTCTCTGTACGCAACCAACACTGGAAGCGCCGTATAAAAACAGGAGATGAACTTCCATTTGTATCTCTGAGATTCTTCTCCAGTTTCGTCAGAAGTAGTAGAGTCTCATGCGTGTGTTGAGAGAGCGTGGCGGTTGGTTCAGTGCAGGAGAGGGGGTGATGTAGACTAGAGCTCTGTGTACCGGCTCGGATTTCTTTCAGTAGCGTCCTGACTGGTGGCGTGGGTAGAGGCGCTGTATTCTGCACCACTTGTTGCCATGACTACGAAATGACAGATTTCATTTGTCTTACGGACAGTGCGCAGATGTTTCCGTGATTATGACGGGATATTCAGTTCCAAATGACAGTCGCGTTTGTGCGAATTCAGTTGTTTTATTTATTCCAATATTTTGGCGAGTACTTACTGTGGTTATAAACACTATTTAAATGGACCGTCGCGTTTCTCTCCCTTCATTTGTTCAGTTTTTTCGAGTTGTGAAAAGACAGTTGCTCGTTCGAGATTAACAAGAAGGCATTTACGGTGTATAGTTATAAATGGAAGTTAAATAGACTGTCGTTCTTTCAATTGTTTTATTTGAGTGTTTCAAGAGATAGTGACTTCTAACTTGGAATTTCGCCAAGAAGAGGAAGTTATTCTGCTTTTTTTGTGTGTGTTTTTTATGTTATGTAATTGAAACCAGTTCGTCCTCTTGCAGCAGTTCTATTTAGTTTTAACTAATTGTAAACTAATTTTAATAGCAGTTTCACACAGTGAAGAGTGTACACTTGTATTATTTGAGCTACTTAGACAGTGAACAGCTGAGAATCAGAAATAAAGGGTGCCTGAAAATGTATCTTTTAATTCCAAGACTTTGTGATAGATCCGTTCCAGAGAACTTGGTATTTCGTTGGTTGCTGTGTTACGAACATATAGGGATTCTTTAGTGACGCAGATTTATTTGTCCGTAATTGCACATATCTACACGGCTGACCTCACATATAGGTGTGCAACCCGTGGGTGTTGGTTCTACGAAGCCCGGTGAATGTGTAAGATGTTTCACAAGCATTATGACACCAAATTCTATGAATGGAAATCATCAGGATGTTTGCCAGAAATGTGACAGTGAATCATCTCCAAGTCTGTGATAATTGTGCAATCTAAAAAGTGCTACATTCCATTTCATTCCCTTCTACAACATTTGCCTTTGCAGAAGTTTTTTCATGTGTTCTCTTTTTAATTTTTTTCACATGGCAACCAATCTATAAGTGCAACAATTTTGTTTATAATTTTTTTACATCTCCATAGGAACATCAGTACGGTTTTTCTTTTTTGTATATCCTTGGTTATTGTCCTTCAGCAGTTCAGCATAAGAGAATAAAGTCGTTATTATCATTGGGAGAGGTTAAAACCGACAAGTGTGGAGTGTTGTGTATGTGTGAAACGAGACTAGAAGAACAAGAAAAGGTGAACAATGCCTTCAGAAACCGCAGCTTCATCATCTTCTTCACCGTCACCCGCGGCAGCGACAACAGCGGCGCCTGTGGTGGAAGCTGGAAGCATTGAAGGAGATCCCTGGACAACCGCAACCGAAGCAGGTGAGTCACGCTGGAGGAGTCACTGCACTGAGCTGGACCAATTCTTGCGGCGGCGCTAACCGCCAACACTGTCTAATCGCAATTTACTAGCCTTTATTAACTTACGTTAATTTCCAGAAAAAGAAAATTAATTACTGCTTTCAAGGAGGTTTTTTGTTGTTGTTTATCTCAAGCCCAATTTATGACTATTCAATAATAATAATAATAATAATAATAATAATAATAATAATAATAATAATAGGTATTTCATTACAATTCCGTTAGCACATACAAGCACAAATGTATTTACGAAATAATTACTATTATATAATAATAATAATAATAATAATAATAATAATAATAATAATAATAATATTATAATAATAACTTAATAATAACTTAATAATACTTATTTATCTATTTATTTATTTATTGATATTTATGTGCTAGACAATAGCCATTGGCCAATAAAAGTCCAGCACAGTGATACAATTAATACAATAAAATGAACAGCTATGGTACAAATTAAATAAATAATTGAGATAATAACAGCAAAATAAAGAACAAAGATTAAAATGATTAATTTACAAGAATCAATAGTATTAAATTTTATGGAAAGGAGTTAATTCTTACAGAAAGAATTACCAATTTGTGTATAAAGATTATGCAAATAATATTGAAGAAATGACATTGCCATGTTCTAATACTTCTATACATTGAATGGATCGAAATCGCGTACATCTAAGTTAGCATTTTAATATATCTGGAGGCCGGAGAGAACGATTTAGAATGTATAATATAGAAGAGTTTGTGATGTCTCATGTCCTTCATAGTTATACGAAAGCTGACACTGTTTAAGAAAGATTGACATTTTTATTAATGTCACCTTTAAGGACCTTACATAAGAATAAGTAATCGAGATCATGACGTCTAGCATACAAGCTACAACATTTAAAGTACTCGCATTTTTGCTCATAATTATACTTACTTACAAATGGCTTTTAAGGAACCCGCAGGTTCATTGCTGCCCTCACATAAACCCGCCATCGGGCCCTGTTCTGTGCAACATTAATCCAGTCTCTATCATCATATCCCACCTCCCTCAAATCCATTTTAATATTATCTTCCCATCTACGTCTCGGCCTCCACAAAGGTCGTTTTCCCTCCGGCCTCCCAACTAACACTCTATATGCATTTCTGGATTCGCCCATACGTGCTACATGCCCTGCCCATCTAAAATCGTCTGGATTTAATGTTCCTAATTATGTCAGGTGAAGAATACAATGCGTGCAGTTCTGCATTGTGTAACTTTCTTCATTTTCCTGTAACTTCATCCCTCTTAGCCTCAAATATTATTCTCAAAGACCCTTAATCTCTGTTCCTCTCTCAAAGTGAGAGTCCAAGTTTCACAACCCTACAGAACAACCGGTAATATAACTGTTCTATAAATTCTAACTTTCAGATTTTTTGACAGCAGATTAGATGACAAAAGCTTCTCAACCGAATAATAACCGGCATTTCCCATATTTATTCTACGTTTAATCTCCTCCCGAGTGTCATTCATATTTGTTATTGTTGCTCCAAGAATAAATCTCCAAGTTTTATGTTTCCATTTCGTACAATATTCTGGTCACGAGACATAATAATATGCTTTGTCTTTCCGGGGTTCACTTCCAAACCTATCGCTTTACTTGCTTCAAGTAAAATTTCCGTGTTTTTCCTCCGTAATAATAATAATAATAATAATAATAATAATAATAATAATAATAATAATAATAATAATAATAATCCGTGGCGCTACAGCCCTTGAAGAACCCAGACTGGCCAGTCGGTTGCTGGTCACACGTTCACATGCTGAAGCAGAGGTGGACGATCATCCAACCAGAATGGAGATATCCGATGATCCCCCCAGCCGTTATAGCTGGCTTTCGCAACCGGATTTCGCTATCTATCATACTCCTCAAGTGCATCACGATGCTGGGTGGGCATCGGCCCCCTACACTAGCCGAAATTTCATGAGAAAATGTCTTCCCCCTAAGAGGACTCGAACCAGCGCGCATTTCGTAACGTGAGTCCTAGGCTGGATGCCTTAGGCCACGACGCCACGGCGCTTAAAGTTTATAAAATTTATTTATGCCTATTTTATTCCTATTGTCGTAATATAATAATTAAAAAATGGACTTAAATTAATAAAAAATGGTTTGACATAAATTATCTTTTTATCAACGAAAATAAAACTATAAATTATTCCATTCTTATTATCTGAAAAATGTAACAAACCTCCTACATCTACATATATTAAGTATTAAATTACATAACTCTAATTGTTGCCTTATACAGTGTAAATGTCAGATTATTGAGTCCTCTGAAGTTAAGTATTTAGGCATAATTTTCGACAATCATTTAAAACGGAACCAACACTTTAATTACCTTTGTAATAAATTACGTAAAATAATATATTATTTTGTTTTATTGAGGAATTACTTGTCAATAAGTTTATTACGCACAGTATACTTAACTTTATTTCATCGGTAATTATGTATGGAATTATAGGATGGAGTACTTTATTTATATCCAGTTTTAATCCACTTTATTTATTACAGAAGAAAATAATTAAAATATCTCTTCATAAACCTATTGATTTTCCATCTCAAAAATTGTTTTTAGATTTTAATGTTCTTAAAATAAGACACATTTTTTATATTGTATTAATAAAATTCATACATAAAAATCGAAATAATTTTTAATTCTATTCTCATAGTTACGAAACAAAAGATATGAATTCTTTAAGATTGTTTGAACCAAAATGCAACACTGCTACAGTATTTAACCATAGTAGTAATTTAGGCCCAAGAATATATAACAAATTTATATTTAAATATCCTAATCTTGTCAATTCTAACAGTTCTAGTATTACATTTAAAAAGTTATGTATGGATTTTATAAAAATTGAAAAATTGTAAATTTAAATTTACATATTCTTATTGCGTTGTAGACATAAGCAAATTATATTATATACTTCTTAATTTCAATTCAGGAATCCGCCCCTGAGCACGAGTTCTACTCTTTCAGGGGCGAGCGAAAGTTTTTCTGTTTATATTATATTTTACGTTACAATTATTAGCAAAATAAATAAATAAATAAAATAAAATAAAATTACCTTAAATTTTTCAGAATTCTAATCACACTCTGCCAAATCTTCAAAGTGAACATTATAAATATAAAAATATATAAAGTCTAGGTACAAGAAATCCAGATTTAGAACGTCTTAATTTTGGAAGCACTAGCCGCCACTGAAGGAGGAAATATTGAAGATAGGGTGTGTAATTTCTGGTAAATTAGACCTAAGTTAATACTGCCATAAATTTCGAGAATTCCAGTCGTCACTGAGATTGAAAGTTCTACAACTTATCGCTTCGCATGAATTCGCGATTGTTCACAGAACCTTATCCTCAAGAGTCGCCACTGATATCGGCGTGTTAAAAGTGACACCCATTTCCACATCCTCAGGGAAGTATCTGAGTGCGTGCGAAATTTAATAGATCTTGGTTCCTCGGTCAGACAAATAAGACCCGTTTTCCCCCCTCCCTTTCATTATTGAGAGTTCATGTCAGTTATATTCATTGCCTCCAGGGGATGCGGGCCCCAGTTTATAAGACTTCCCACAGCCCGTATGCAGCAATAATACGAAGTAGAATTAATATTCTAGATTTATTATACAGCAGCTATCGAGAACTTGGATCAGTTCTCCCCGGCGTTGTATTGCTTGTATTGCTTTTTATGTTATTTTAATGTCGTTAAAAGCAAGAGCGCATTCTTTGTTCCGTGTTCCATCTTATATCGTTATAGAAGGTATTTTATTGTATTTATTTTCAACGGTATTAAGGGGTTAGGTACAGCTTACAGCAGTAACATTTTTTTGGAAATATTCAACATTTTTTTTTCTCCATTACTGTATCTTGTGCAATAATGAAAATTGGTATGTGTAAAACACTGTCCTGCTATATATATATATATATATATATATATATATATATATATATATATATATATATATATACGATTTAAAAGAAATTATTTATTTATTTTTTTTTTTTCGAAATTGATAATGATGGTAGTTCACTGTGCAGCGATGAAACGTTTTCCTCATAACTCAACAAACTTGTTAACTTTTTCATGTTCTCTCTCTTTTATTTTATTTCTGAAACTCACGTTTACAATATCATGCTCTTTCAACTACATTCCTCAATAAATAATATATGTATTTTTTACTTTGTTAGAATAAAATACTGATATTTGACCATTGTTAAATTAATTAAATTTTTATTAGACAATATATCAAAGGCAGAGTAGTGAGCTTTCATCATATTGTAGATATGACATGCATAAATACGCACAAAACATATATTTTTATTGGGTTATTTTACGACGCTGTATCAACATCTCAGTTTATTTGGCGTCTGAATGAAATGAAGGTGATAATGCCGGTGAAATGAGTCCGGGGTCCAACACCGAAAGTTACCCAGCAACAAAAATATTCATCACAGAATGTTTGATAGTTTTTAAGTTACGAAGTACACGCTTCATCACACCACAGTGAACGGAATTTTGAAGAAAAAAAAAATGTAAATAATTTTTTTTAATCGTAAAAAAATATTTTTTTCATATAGCAGAAGGACAGTGTTTTACATGTACTAAGTTTAATTACTGTACAAGATACAGTAATGGAGGAAAACATGTTGAAAATTTCCAAGATTTTACTGCTGTAAACTGTACCTAACTCCTTAAAAGAATACGCTTTCTTTTATTCATCTCCTTGGTAACCTCAGTGGCGGCTGATTGACTGAGGCAAGTGCCTCAGTCACTTGGCTTAAACTGAAATCAAATTTTGTGTTTTTACATAATGTATTAGTTATTTGAATGAAGCATATATCGCTGCAAAAGCATTTGAAAACTTTGTGATGTATATTTATAGACCTATTTTGCAGTAAAATTTGTTCCTGAGGCCAGGATCGCTGATAATTTTTGACAGATAATCTTAAAACGCGAGTTTCTATTGCATCCTGGTATGGGCAACATAAATGATTAAGTGGTAATGTGGCGCAAAATAAACTTTTCTGTTGGCCTTGTTTGTTGCTGTCAAAGAAAAAAAAATAGAAAAGAAAGAAAGGGGAATTTCAACACATAATATGGGTTGCTTCTTCACACTGAAACAATCACTGAAACTCACAGCATAACAGCTTATTTGGTGAGTGAAATTATTATTTTTCATTAATAGTAGTAATAATAATAATAATAAAGTAATAATGATATTAATAATATAATAACAATAATAATTAATATCATAAATAAGCATTTCTTATTGGAGGCACTTAAACTATTTGCATCTGGCCATACCGAGGATTTCGATCACCAGCCGCTACTGCTTTCTGATAGCTTACTTATTTTTTCCGCTCTCTCACAGCTCACATGATAGGTCTCACCTCCTCATCTGTATGTCATATAGTAGGCTTATTATCCACAGTGACATTATGTATAATATATAACCCATTTTCATATGTTTAAAATGTTATAGCTAAAAATTACAGACAGGAAAAAGCATGTTGCTTAATGTATCGAACAGATGTTTTATAGTCTCCGACGGTTTGCGAAGCCCAGACTTGTCTGCTAGAATCCCGCGTCTGCAGGCCTTTTTTATGCCTCCGCGACAGACACTACCTTAATTGTCCGGCTCAAGGCCTCCCCGGTTGCGATCTCGCCGGCTTATCTGTGCCCCAGCCAGTCGATGTTGATAACGCCTGATTTATGTCGGCCATGTCAACACAGTGTCACAGTCGTAAAACTTGCTGCTGCTCTTGAAAACAATTTTCTAGGAAAATGTACTCGTGCGCCGGCATTCCGTAACTGTGAAGTTTGTACCGCATATTGTGCATATAAGGAAATATGAACGTCACACATGTCTTCAGCAACTATGGATAAATAAAATAAAATATGTAGCCTATGTAAACCAGAAGAATAGAAGAGATAAAAATGAATGTCACTAATTTTAAGCGTTCAACAACAATCCAATTGAAGGGTTGATAGCAAAAACCGCACAATTACAAAATATTAATTTTTCAGAAAAAAAAAAAAACAAACTTTTGTAAAATGTTTCACTCTTCTCTGTATATGGTTTCTTGGCGGGGGAGGAAACTTTTGGACATATCCACTTTTTTTCAGCAAATGTTATATGTATTCAATTCAATTCAATTCAATTTTGGCTATTAGACATACATTTTTCGGCTTCGTCAGAATACAATGAAAATTACATAAGTACGCTAATACAATTTGAAAAAAAAAACACTAATAAAAGAAACAGTAAAATTTAAATAATACTCTATCTACCAAAAAGTAATTGGGCACTATTGTTGCCCCTTTAGAACCTCGTGGTACCACCTCTTGTTGCTATAACAGCAGCCACCCTGTCAGGCATGCTCGCCACTAGTTTGTGTAGGATATCCACTGAAATGCGTCGCCATTTCTCTTGCAACATGGCACTCATTTGGACAATGGAAGTTGGCCGCATCTCCCGAATCCTCAATCGCAGGTCCAGTTTGTCCCAAAGGTGCTCAATAGGATTGAGATCAGGACTCTGTGCAGGCCTGTCCAACCGCTAAACATTATTATCTGCATACAACTGCATAGTAGCCGCCGGAACATGAGGCCAACTTCCATTGTTCAACTGAGTGCCATGTTGCAAGGGGAATGGCGACGTATTCCAGTGGATATCCTACCACAAACTAGTGGAGAGCATGCCTGACAGGGTGGCTGCTGTTATAGCAACAAGAGGCGGTACCACGAAGTTCCAAAGGTGCAAAAACAGTGCCCAATTACTTTTTGGTAGATAGTGTACAATGAAGACATGAAATAATTTGAAACACTTTACCCTTAATGTATTAACTGTAACTAATTGCGATTAAATATATTTATTAAAAACAATATCATACAAGTTTGTGTTGAAAAACTCACCAACAAAATAAAAAAGGATTATTTAATAACCAATTGTAGGGCTAGGATTCTTAGGGTTTAACCTATTTTCTATATACTACTTATTTCAATAGATGTGTGTTGTATACTGCCCTGTAGCAAAGAATGTGATTTTTATTGGACCTAAAAATGCCTAAAATAAGGTATTCAACTTAAAATATCCTAAATCTTTGTTTCGACCTAATATCCATTTATATTTACCTATTGAAATAAATTGTATATATATATATATATATATATAGAAAAAAATAGGTTAAAACCTAAGAATCCTAGCCCTATTTATGATTCACTTTATTTTCACCATTTGAAACCTGTGAAACTTCACTACCGCTTCAGCTGATTCTTATCCGCTGGGGAACCTGGCTGTCTGCTGCCTTTACTATGCTAACCATCTCAGTGACATTCAAAAGGTCGTTATTGATTTAGGTTAGAATTGAAGTGAGTGTGAATCCATTCTAGATTAATACAGGGACATCATTTTATTTTTACTAACATTTTTAATATTAACCTGTCTATACCTTTAGAGAACCGGAAACACCGCTTGCTCCCCGCTCCAAGACTGGAGTTCGATGATATTGGCGTAAAACACAAATCACTCTACTAGGTATAGGAAGGAAGAAAAGTAGTTCATCCATTTACGTAAACTAGGAAATATCGCGATTTTGAGTTTGATAATTTTCATTAGGTTTTTCTTTAATGAAAGTACAGTACTGTATTAAGAATAAGTGTTTTTACTCACGAAGTGAGTTATCCATGCGAACGTATTCATTATGCGGTGTATATTATACTGTCTACAGCACATTAGCTTACAATATAGAGAAAGAATTTAAATTGAAAAATAATCATAATATGAATATTTAAACACAATTTTGAAAATGGTGGCCGTTCATTTCGATATAGGCTTCAGTTCTTTTGTGCATATTATCGCACTATAGACTATTGCATCTAATTCCATTTGCCAGTTTCGTCCTTCGTACTAGTAACTCATGTTGAAATAATTCTATACCTACTCTACGTACTGTTAATTCAATCTTCACTTCTGCCCGACCCGAAAATATAAAATTACTCAGACATGCTATCTACTGTCCGTCCAAGTGGTTATGCCGCAGGATTGTAGAAAGGGAGGAAATCACGTGACAGTTAATTACTTAACGAGGCCCTTTTATTTAAGTTAAATTAAACAGCTGTATAATATTACGTAAACGTCCAATTCCTAAGAGAAATTAATGTTTTCAGAAAAGAGCTAAGACAGCCCAGCTTTTACAGAGGGGCGAGCAGAAGCAGGTGGGGGAAATCGGGATGCGACGTAGGCAAACGGACAGTACCTGTGCGAAAATATGATTCAATATTGAAAGCTCTTTCGTCACTGGAAAACGCGAACATATTTCTGGAACGTACTATACTCAGTAACTCAGTACTGCTTACTATCTGCTGTCTTGGCTCTGTGTGGAGTTGGAACTTCATTAGTAGAAGGGGTGGGAGTGAAGTACATTCAAAAACTCAGGTACAATAAAAATTGAAGTAAAAATAAAATGATTTCCCTGTACTAAATAACGTGTAATCTGTATTCTATACCCAACAGATATTCTTGATTTTTACGTATTCGATACAATTTATGACGTAACTATGAAATATATGTAAGAAATAGAATTTTACTAAAATTATTATGAACTTGTAAACCTCTGTGATGTGCGCTGTTCGATGCTGATGTTTAATTTCTGCTTAAATGTAATCATGTTGAAAGTATTTTGATAAAATAAACTTGTTCTCTGGAAAAAGGATCTACAGAATGCTCCAATAAAATATATACAGTGCTTTCATTTCAAAACTTCCCAGTCTAAATAACTAATTATTTAAATTTAATTCAATTTACACAAAAAACATGTCAATTTAATATTGAGGGGTAAGTCTAAAACCAGGCTTAATTGCATTTTAGATTTCACCCCCACCCCTCAGCCTCCTTCACTTTGAAATTTCAAATGGCACCCTTATATTTTTATACTTATAATATGAAAGAGCATTCAATCGTTTATACACTTCATTCATTTTTTCGCATCTTTTGTTTTCTACCGTCGCCTAGCAACCTGGATTGTTATTATTGATTAGAGCTGGAGAGAATAAAGCTACAAAAACTTATTGAGCATTTCATGTAATAGTTGTATTTGTGTATTAGGCTAAATTATTTTAAAATGGTGTATACCCTTCAAGAGAGATCATAAATCATCCTTATTGATTAAATTTAGGAAATCACACAAAATAAGCTGTGTTTTCATCCTACAATCAACTGATAATAACAAAAAAGCAGGTTGCCAGGCGACGATAGAAAATAAAAGATGCTACAAAAAAAAAGAATGAGGTATGTAAACAATTGAATTTTCAGAGTGGGGGTGGCTGGAGGTGGGGTATGAAATCTAAAATGCAATTGAGCCTGTTTCAGACTTCTCCCTCAATATCTAATTTGACGTGTTATTTTATTTAAATTGAATTCAATTTAAATAATTAATTATTTAGACTAAGAAGATAAAACTTATTACAAAAATTAAACAATCTTTAAAACAAAAATAACTAATGAAAGCCCTATATATTTATAACACTATTAAAGTCGAAATTCATTATTTAACAAAAACTTGAAGACATATTATTATAACAGAATGCAAATTGGTATCTTGATAAAAGTGCATTCAAAACGTAATTATATAAAAATAAATCTTTTAATCTTTGTTTTCTCGAAACATGACTTTTGCTTTGGACCCTTTTTCCGGCTACCGACCGAATTACGTTTATCATCTCATCTCAGAATAGGGTCTACTGATTTGACAAATTGAACGCATTTTTGAGGTTCCTAGGCTACTGTTGTATCAATAACTTGTGTGTCGTCCACATTATGTTTTAATATACAATATTGATAATGAATATATTTCGGGGTTCGAACCCACGACACTTATCTTCATATCTATATCTTAACTTCTGGGAATAACACGTCCGTCATTTTAAATATATTCTTACCATTCCGTTATAATTTGAAAAATACATAAATAAGTGTAGCTGAATTTATAGGTACTGTAGTACTATGTGGATTACGAAACTCCAATTCTTCAAATTGTTATATTTTAGTCTTGTTTCCTGTTAATGTAGGTCAGAACTGTACAGCAACTACTAAAGATGAAAGTATTAAGACATTGGCTACATAATCTAAACTAATATCATATTTGTATTTAAAAGTATGTTTTGGAAATGCCAGATCTGTAAATACATATCATAAAAATCAAGGAGAGAGTTTGGAATTGATAAATATATGGTTTACGCAAGCTCAAGACTGTTTCGAAGAGTCGAAGAAAAGAGTGGCACCAACAATCAGCTGATTACGCAAGCGATTCTGTCAGTCCTATCAAAATAGCCATCAATTACCTCCGGGCCTTATGTCTCCACTGATTGATTAATCACTTAATCAACCATTCACCTAAATCAGCTTTCCGAGAGGAGTTATGTAAATACAATGTTGCCGCAGTAAGGTACGTGATGTATGTATTTACAGTATTGCAAGCCATTTGCATTATAAGCAAGCTTTGCAAAGGAAACCATTCTTGATTTACATATCAGCTGATTTATCTTATGCGGATAATATAAAGAAACTAACATAGTTGAAATTAAGGTAACTATGATCCAAACTGAGCAATGAAAATTAACGAAGCGATTATGGAATGTCTTCATTGCACCAAAGAAAAGAAACTGACCAGCAAAACTTTGGCCGATTGAAGAAAGTTGTTTGAGAAGAAGGGTGTAGGAAAAGGACAGGGTATTTGTAACTCCATGTAGGCTTAAGCAAAAGTGGAAATATACTTGAAGGGTCGAATAAAAGAGTAGGTGCGGGCAGGTAAATATGTATTATTATTATTATTACCGATACTTAAATTATTTTAAAAAGTAAAAATACAGAAGTAGGGCGTTCCCAGGTTGCAGACAAAAGTACTGGGAATCATTAAGTACTTTGTTACGACTGGTGTACATTGACTCCGAAATCTATTCACAATTTTTCGACAATAAACGGGCGATTGTAAATTGCACTGGAAAATAGTAAACTGCTCTGCAAAGAAACCGGACGATTAATCACTTACCATGTAAACTGCACTGGATGACTGAGGAGTAGAAGATACAAACTGCATTGAAGTTATGAGCTGATATTTGTTGTATAGACTGTACTAACAATTGAGTTTATTATGCGTGTCGATTACAAAACATTGTTCAACACTAATACTGTATTTTATGCGTGTCGATTATCAAGCACTTGTCCAACACTTACTGTACTGTACAACTTCAGTTTATTATGCGTGTCGATTATCGAACACTTTTTCAACACTAATACTGTACTGTATTTTGATAAAGCTATAACATGTATTTTTTATGAATCTGAATAGATCAATTTTTCCTTCCTGGTAATCAGAAATTTGTCTTTCAACGTAAATTTGTTCCTTCTTAGTGTGTGAATTTTTTCCCTCTATTTGGTGTTTTGATGTTATTGACCTTTATGTAAATTTCGATCTGAAGACTGATTAACTGGTCCACAAAAATATGTATAGAGGGATGAGAAGAATTAAAAGAAGGGTTGAAATGCGAATGGAAAGATTCGCACTCATTCGTTGTGCGACCTGTGTCCGCAGACTATGCTGTCTACATATTCGGCGGAAATGGCGCATCATCAATAGGCTATAATTGTCAACTAAATGAGAAGAAACTTGTACTACAGGCTCAGTTTCAGGTTGTATGGGAATCAGATCATGCACAAACGCATCTTCTACTTCATCCGGCTGTAAGTAAAGCAGCTCGAATACATAGTGCAGCCGTGGCGAAAATGTGATGGTGTGCCGAGCCACTGTGTAACCTGCAACGTGCATAGCACCTATGGAGGGGGGCGAACACCCGAAGGGGAAGTGAAGCAACTGTCTGATTTATTAACGAATTTTCATTTTCCTTACGTCAACCACTTAAATATAATTGTATACAGTACAAGGCTACAAACTAATACGTGTAACGAAGAAAGAAATGAACAAGAAAACATAGGACACATTATCACAACCTAAAATTAACTCTCTTCAGAATGTCTCTGCGACAGAGTTTCAAAATCAGGAATTATGTCACTTACTGCCAGTCGTAGTTGATCACGAAGGTATTTGTCTGTCAGTCGTGATCTAAATTTGGTTTTTACTATTTTCATTGTTGAAAATAATTTTTCACAAACGTAAGTTGCAGCGAACTAACTTCAACAGAGCAAGGGAAAGAACGAAGCTTCGGGTATTTATTTTTTGGCAAAAATTTGAAAAGTTCAACTTTGTCAAGTCCTTACATCTAGCTTTCATTTAACATCACATTGTAAATCTGTGAGTGTAAATTGAAGATCTAACCGTATTATTCGTACATCTGATGAAAAAGGATCGACGTACAGAGATAATAATAATAATAATAATAATAATAATAATAATAATAATAATAATAATAATCTTTTAATGTTTCATCAGTAACATGTAGTATAATGCCGTTTTATGTTATACAACCGTTTCCTCGTAATACTTGTGAACAAGTCATAAATTTAATATTATCATCATGTTGGCAGGAAAAAATGCGTCCTCCCATCCTACTTGAAACTTTCGTTTTTGTAGAGATACATGGTTTCGAGAGAGACATTGCGACGATACGCCACTCGCTCGTCAGAGACAAATACAAATGGAACGGAGTTTGACTCCAGTGAGTGAGAGGGTGGGGGTTGTGGGCGGTAGGAAGCAAGAGAAATGCACAACTATCATTGCGAGCCACAATGTGCTCGTGAGTCACATTTTCGCCACGACTGACGTAGTGTAACTGTCCAGTGATAGAATCTTTGGGTGCTATTCATAGAAATTTCGCTAGCTCGCGCTACGAGCGTGCTAAACTAGCCCCTGCTATCGACTGATTACTTGTACAGGATTCATATCATATCATATCATATCATATCATATCATATCATATCATATCATATCATATCATATCATATCATATCATATCATATCGCTAACACTGGTTTAGGAATACGAAAAACGTTAGTTCGCTGATCATCCACCGGAAGCCCGCGCTAAGAATGTATATGAACATGGCCCCTT
Organism: Periplaneta americana; assembly: GCF_040183065.1. Lineage (NCBI taxonomy): Eukaryota > Metazoa > Arthropoda > Insecta > Blattodea > Blattidae > Periplaneta > Periplaneta americana. The sequence goes on from NC_091118.1 coordinate 73,312,972, forward strand.
GTTTCTATATTTACACGCCAGAACTAATTCCTGAATTTTTTTCTACCAGGAATTGGTTAAATGAAACCTGCACGGAAAATTTTCAGTATTTGCCCACACGTTTTTCACTGCAACATGAACAGCTATTTCGAGATCTGAAATTACTGTAGCAGCCTAAAATTTCTTATTAAAGTTCTCCTCACATTTGCTACAAATGGCAAAGTCAAGCAAGGCGATATATCGATTGTCGAGAGCGGGCAAAAATGTTGGGCAAAACTTAATAAAATGAGAAGTGAAATTTACAACATCCAGTGCAATTTACCACATGTAAAATCAGTGCAGTTTACATAGAGGAAGTTTGAATTCCAGTGTAATTTGCCCCGATAAACGTAAACAAAAGGAAGATTACAGTACTCTCCCCACAGGTAACAAAATCTGTGGCGCGGTTTACACAGAGAAACAATTATTTACATTTGAAATACCATATGTTGAGCAAAGACTCTTTGAATTCCACAGAAGTGTAAACCAGATGCTTACCTTACATATTTTAACACACAACTAATTATTAATTAGTTGTGTGTTGTCACTGACTATATGGTAACTTCTTTCTTTAGACATGCATCCTGATACGGTGTATTTTCAAAATTGCCTCATAATAATGTATTTCTATTATCTAACATTATTTGTAATATATTAACATTCTATGTATTTTAGTTTAATTCTGCTACATAGTTTGTATTTCCATTATTTAATTAATAGTTCATAGTATTTTACGGTTTAATTCATAAGTAACTCTTATATACACGTAACTTTTATCAAAATCAAATTGTTGTATTCTTTGTAGCTTGTAAGTTCATGCATAATGGAGTTGTCTGTTTTTGAAACCAAACGAAGCTATATTTAAAGTGAAATTGTCTATTTTTTAATCTAAGTCACTCCTAACTCGATTTTAAAGCAAACTTACGTAAAACAGTACTCATTCTACAAACCGATTATATATACAATCAGCCATGTTGGATTCGCGATGCGTGATGGGAAAAGGTGATACGAATGTGGGCTTCTCATTACTATTGATGGAATTGTCCCAATTTGAAACCAAGCCACAGTGGAGTTGTCTACATTTTGATTCTAAAGCGCACAATTAAGTGCTATTTTCGTTCTGTTCTGTCCGTGTGTATAGTTTTTGCTGGTTGAGTGGAAGAGAAGGCCTTACGGCGTTAACTCTGCTAGCTAAAATAAATTATTATTATTATTATTATTATTATTATTATTATTATTATTATTATTATTATTATTATTATTATTATTATTATTATTGCAACAGCAACTCACTGGGATTTAAACTCATGTTTTCAGCATGGATAGCCAGTCTGTAGTGCGTGCAGATTTGAACTGCATGTTATTTTGTCGTTCAGGTAGAAATGTAGACTTTTTAAGGCGGGTTCCACTGCTGTAGGAATAACGCTAGAGCGGCAGTTACGATCTCTAACGGGATGTTGCAAACTGGAAATTAAAGCGCTGGGTGGAATTCTTAAGGAGGGCCATAAACCACGGCCCTGCTAGGGACTACCATAGCTTCACGGTCCATTGCTTGCTCCGTGCCCTTGGGATATGCACGTTGTCATAGCAACGGCAACTTTCTGCAGTTTGTGTATGGATTTGGATGATCACAGAGACGTGACTGCGAGAGTGACTTATGGGACAGCCCTGTATGAGTTGGGCAGAAAAGGGAGAAAATTGTGCGAGAGGTAATAGAGATACAGGTTCTGAAAGAATGTTGACAAAAGAAAAAATGTAGGGCAATTTGAGGTAAAGAAGAAAGATTAAAAGGAAGAAAGGAAAATTGGAAAAGAAAATAAATTAAGGAAGGCGCAAACAATTAATAGAGAAAAAAAGGAAGACATTTAATAAGAAGATACCAATAAATATAAATAATGAAAGAAAGAACAGACAAAAGGAGACTCGTAATTAGGCAAAAACTCTCTTACTAAAGACCGTTACTGTAGTTATCGTATTTTGTCACGTGGCGTTAGAGTATACCGTATACACGTTACTGCGAAAACTCTCTAATGAAAACAAGAAAAATACGTGAAACAGTTGATATTGAAGACTTTAGCCACTTAAAGGAATATGAAGCGATCTCACTCACATTCATTTGTTCTTTGTACCGGCTTGTTTACAACACGCGTCTTTATAGCGCATTGCTGATCATGTGCGTACTGATTCCAATAAATCTCTTCGTCAGATCTATTCAAGTGTCAGTCTTACTCACGATTATCGACTGTAGAAACGCTGAAACAAATGAACACGATTGCACGAGTCGGCAATAACAGGGAAATGATTTCCATAGCGACGCAGAGACAAAAGAAAACAATGTTCGGAAGACTATTCGTTAATGACAAGCCTGCTAGAAATTAGAAAAATGATGCAAAAATAAACTAATCACGAACATATTGTGCAATAATTTAGAGCACCCGTGGCGAAAATGTGATCGAGCGCCGAGCCACTGTATAACCTGCAACGTGCATAGCACCTACGGAGGGAGGCGGACACCCGAAGGGGTAGTGAATCAACTGTCTGACTTATTAACGGATTTTCATTTTCCTTGCGTCAAGCACTTAAATATAATTTTATACAGTATAAGGTTACAAAATAATTTTTAGTACGTGTAACGAAGAAAGAAATGAATAAGAAAACATAGGACACATTATCACAACCTAAAATTAACTGTCGTCATAATGTCTCTGCGACAGAGTTTCAAAATCAGAAATTATGTCACTTACTGCCAATTGTAGTTGATCACGAAGGTATTTGTCTGTCAGTCGTGATCTAAATTTGGTTTTTACTATTTTCAGTGTTGAAAATAATTTTTCACAGACGTAAGTTGTAGCGAACATGGCTTCAACAGAGCAAGCGAAAGAACGAAGCTTCGGATATTTATTTTTTGGCAAAGATTTGAAAAGTTCAACATTTGTCAAGCCCTTACCTCTAGTTTTCATTTAACATCACATTGTAAATCTGTGAAAATTGAAGATCTAACCGCATTATTCGTACATTGCTAAAAAGGATCAACGTACAGAGATGATAATAATAATAATAATAATAATAATAATAATAATAATAATAATAATAATAATAATAATAATAATAATAATAATAACGTTTAAGCTTTTAATGTTTCACAAGTGACATGTAGTATAATGCTGTTTTATGTTATACAATCGTTTTCCTCGTAATGCTTGTGAACAAATTATACATGTAATATTCGCATCATATAGGCAGCAAAAAAATGCGTCCTCCCACCCTACTTGAAACTTTGTTTTTGTAGAGGTACATGGTTTCGAAAGAGACATTGCGACGTTACGCCACTCGCAGGTCAGAGACAAATAGAAATGAACGGAGTTTGACTCCAGTGAGTGAGAAGATGGGGGTTGGGGGATGTAGGAAGCAAGACAAATGTATAACTATCATTACGAGCTACAATGTGCTCGCGAGTCACATTTTCGCCAGGGCTGATTTAGAAATTTCGTTTTAGTTGGAAAACATATGGCAACAAGAACGTTGCGACAACTCAACACACGAGTCTCTTTTCTTTTACTCTCTCGTTGTATGAAGTAGGCCTATGTAGAAAGAAAAATCGGTCGAATTTTGTTCATACTGAATATCTACAAATCATAATTTATCTGGTAATGGTACATATGAAATTCAGAATTGCTGTATTATAATGTGACTAAGAGGAGGGAAAGGAACTGGCCACCCCACGCCATTATCTCTTGGCCTAGTTGCCTCATAAGTGGTGCGTTGTTGATGTACAGGGTAATTCACGAGGATTTACCATCCTTTACGGAGCTTATTTCTGAAGACATATTGAGCAAAAAATATCCTATAAACATAGTTCCTATTCTCAATATTTTCAGAGTTACACAAATTTAAAGTTGTTTGTAAAATACGTTTTTTCTTTAGTTTGAAGGTAAAAGAATAATACAAATAGAGAATGAACCATTCAGAAGTATCATTTCTTTAATTGGCAAGTATTATGAAGCTCAAAATGTGCTGTGAACTCCTTAGTTGCTTCGTACAGACATTTTTTTCTATTTTAAACTGGAAAATTACATTAATCTTACGCACTTATCACAACAATTATTACAAATCACACCACTTCTACCGACTTAATTATTTGCAGTTCAATTTCGCATCCTAATTTACAGTCTTGGAGAGTTTACAACACATTTTTAAAAATGTCACCATCCACACGCTTGTGAACGGCACTCGCGCTACGTAACTGCATACGGCTATCTTTGATTTCCGTAGCGCTCGCGCTGGCTGCTGATTGCACGCTGACCAAGATCACGCGTTCACAGCAATGCGTTCCAATAACGAAACGTAACTCTGTAAATATTGAGAATAGAACTCATGTTATATGACATTTTTTTGCCCAGAATGTCTTCGGAAATAAGCTCCATAAAGGACTGTAAATCCTCGTGAATCACCCTATATAACGCTCGTGAGGTTCAAACCTGTCTTCGGACAGTTGACTAAACAAGAGCAATAACTTGTAAATTTAGGAATATATTTGCAATTTTTTTGTATTAAATACACTCAGGGACAAAAAAAAACCGGATGCGTTTTATAAAAAGAAAAAGTACATGTATGTTACAGTTTTGGCAGGCCATGCAATTTAATACCCATCAATTTGTGGTCATTTCGTTCCCATGGATTCGTGTAAACAAGTCATTATTATGAGATACGCCATTTATTTGTAGAAAGTTTCAGTTACTACAGAATTTGTGTCTGTGTTTATGGTCTTTATTGTCGCATTTATTTAATTTTCAAGTTCGTAGTCACATTTCATCTTTTTAAACAATGCGACTAAAAGACATTGCTGTAGCCGTTGCTCTAAATGATGATGGACGCAATGTACGTTACATCGCAGATGTAATGAATATGCCTAGAAGTACCATTCAGGATGACCTAAAACATTTTAGAGAGACACAAGAATACGCCAGGAAACCATGATCGGGTCGTCCGTGATGCATAACTCTAAATGAAGACAGGCGCATGGTGTTATCAGTTCTCAGGGAGCGCAACCTGCCAGCTCCGATGGTAGCATTGGTAGCCCAACGGTTTATTGACATTCATGGACGTCCAATATCGGCCAAAACAGTTAGAAGAAGGTTGAAAGCAAGTGAACTGATATCAACTAAACCTGCAACTGGTCCCAGATTACTCAGGATGCATCGCGTCTGATTCTATGTGTATCTGGCTTAAGTATCATGTTTTTTTTTTGTCCCTGAATGTAGTTTATTAACATTGGTGAATTTATCCTGTATATGTTCACATCTTGAAATAAATAAATAAGCAAGTAAATAAATAAAATAAATAAATAAATAAGAAACAAGTAAATAAGTACATAAGAAAACAAGAAAATAAATAAATAAATAAATAATAAATAAATAAGAAACAAGTAAATAAGTACATAAGAAAACAAGAAAATAAATAAATAGATAAATAATAAATAAATAAATAAATAAGAAACAAGTAAATAAGTACATAAGAAAACAAGAAAATAAATAAATAAATAAATAAATAAGAAACAAGTAAATAAGTACATAAGAAAACAAGAAAATAAATAAATAAATAAATAAGAAACAAGTAAATAAGTATATAAGAAAACAAGAAAATAAATAAATAAATAAATAAATAAATAAATAAATAAGAAACAAGTAAATAAGTACATGAGAAAACAAGAAAATAAATAAATAAATAAATAAATAAATAAATAAGAAACAAGTAAATAAGTACATAAGAAAACAAGAAAATAAATAAATAAATTAGAAACAAGTAAATAAGTACATAAGAAAACAAGAAAATAAATAAATAAATAAGAAACAAGTAAATAAGTACATGAGAAAACAAGAAAATAAATAAATAAATAAGAAACAAGTAAATAAGTAGCCTACATAAGAAAAGAAGAAAATAAATAAATAAATAAATAAGAAACAAGTAAATAAAACATGAGAAAACAAGAAAATAAATAAATAAATAAATAAGAAACAAGTAAATAAGTACATAAGAAAACAAGAAAATAAATAAATAAATAAATACATAAATAAATAAATAAATAAGAAACAAGTAAAAAAGTACATAAGAAAACAAGAAAATAAAAAAGTAAATAAATAAATAAGAAACAAGTAAATAAGTACATAAGAAAACAAGAAAATAATTACACAAATAAATGTTAGGAAACGCGTTAAATTATGAGAAATTACGTGCCATTCTCGTCAGAGATTGATTCTTCTTCCACTTAATTTTAATATCGCACGTGCGCCTCCCCTCTCAATCTGTGTTAATCTGTCTGTAGTCCGTTCGCATTTCGTGAACCAATTCCTCGTGGTCGCGAGGAGCTGCAGGCTGCACCGTTTCCTTCCCGCTCGTGTGGCTCCGTAAAAACCGTAACTGGAGGCAGATCCGTGTGTCTGCGTGGATAATGACGCCCGATACCATCTCACAGTGACACATTTAATCCTCAACCGCCATCATACTGCGTGTAATAGTTTTCAGCAGGTCGGACATCCTCGCAAAGTTAAAATTACCTGCTCGCCGCTCTGTGTTTACATGATGACACCGGCCGACGCATAATGAAGCATTCGGCAACCAAATATATGCAGCTGCCTGCCTAATCACAAGTTCGGCCTGCCGTTCCTCCGGGCTACCGTTAAGTATTGCGCGGTGACCTAATACTAAAAGAGGAATGTATGAGTCAGCATTGATAAGCTCTGAGCCTAACATGGAAAAGGTTACTGTTTCTGAAAATACATTTTTATTTATTTAGCATAATCACCATTCAACTCTATACACTTCGCACAACGGTTATGAAGCAAATTTAAGCCTTTAAAAATATGTTTTCTTGATCTGCAAACCAATCTTGTACGGTACTAAAATTGTTCGGTTTAAACACGCTTTAACATCTGTGGTAATATCGCGTGTTTAGGTTATGTTGGTATACAAGTAGGTCGTTGTTATTATTGTTGAGTTCCTATTTTTATTTTGTGTTGTAGATGGTTTGTGT